>NC_063440.1:23674758-23979416 GCF_020379485.1 Brassica napus
GCCTTTGTTGAGTAGTGTACAATATGGTGAAATAGAATCTTGGAACATAAAAAGAAGCTAAATATACTTTTGGGATTCTGCCAAAAGATGATCCCATTTTAATCATATAATAATAGGTAGGTTAAGGTAATATTTTTTTCTTTACAGTATTACATCAAATATATAATTATTGGGGAGATACGTTTCTTGTAAGTATTTTCTATAAGTTTTCGATATTTACTAAATAAACCAAATCAAACAGACAGGAGGGTCAAATGTATAAACAATAAACTCATGCCGAATGTGAAAAAGAGAAAGAGACAAGAAAACTCATGGAGCTACAAACAATGATACATGTCACCAATATACACAAACTGGGACATATGAAATAAATAACGTAGTGGGTGGAGGGTCCAAACATGTGATTATCATAAAGTTGAGGTAATTATGCAAAGTAAAATGGTATGATAATGAACCTTGCATGTTAAGACACTCACAAATGGTGAGTTTGCATTTAGGACTTTAGGTTCAAGAACTAATGATTTACGTCATATATGTTGTCATATATACCAATTTTACTTATTTAGATTATAGGTTTATTTGGTTTCCGCTTAATTTATTAATTAAATATTAATTCAGTATTACAAAAATTATTTTTGAAGTAGAAATTTCAACGATCAATTATTTGCAACTCAATCTTTATGTTTAATAAAGAGTTAAATTTAAGTTTAACTATTATTGCTTAAACTCTAGGTTGGTTAGAGATATTTGATCTACTTTTTCTTCTTTTACCGCTCTTCAACATTCCACTCTCATCGGTGTTTAAGCGTAATAGTGCTCTCTATATTTGTGAACATGAAGCTCAAATTACTCCGATGTCTTTAAGGTATGTACCAACAGTAGTATAATACTGTAATAAAGAACTAGGAGTGGAGACTAGGATGTAAAATTGGATGGTATTTTGAATATAATGTTAACATTAGAGGAAAAAACTTACTAGGCTAATATATTGAAAAATATGTAAAATTCAACTAAATTGGATTTTAAATAAAATTTTAAAATCATATTTGAATAATAGTGATTTTTTCACTTTTAATATAAATCATCTCATTCGTTTAATGAATTATTTAACCTTAGTAGGTTTCTCATTATTTTTCCAAATCATTTTAATTAGCTAGGTAATTTCAACGTCGTTTCAAACTATTTATTTGAAATTCTTTCGAGCTTTGATTTCAAAGATTCAAGTGAAGATTATTTGTGGATCTCTCTACTTCAAGTAAATTTAATTTTTCCTTATAACATTTTTGACCCATGTTTAATTGATTTACTATTATGGTTGTTCATCTTACTCGAGCATACATTCGGTTTCGGTTGTAATCGTTAAAAAGCTTTAGATTTTAATTAATATTTTTTTCCCAAAAAATAATCTAAATCATCTCAAATCTTAGTTGAACATACCTATTGAATTTTATATTTATTTTAATATAAATGTAATTATATTGGAAATATTACTGACGAGCTCTATTCTCTTTGGCTTTGATCTCAAATATTAAGTTCAAAATATCCGGACTTTTAATCGTATTCAAAAGTTATTAATAGAAATCATTACTCATCTTTTCAGTGCACTTTTGACTCTACACGGTGACTGTTACTTCTTGGAGTACTTATTTTAAAAAAAATAATTTTGAGAATTTTCGTGGAAACTGGAAATATTGACGTGGGACAGGCCAACCATAAAGAGATAAATCTGAACCTACGTAGCCCATTATTCTTTTACAAAAAACCCTACTTTGCCCATTGTTAATGGGCTTAAAGTAGTACTTAACTTTCGTATTTTGATGGACTTGGCTTTGCATAATGCACCAAAATTTATTTCTCATTTATTTTCGGCTCCGTATTTTAATTATATATAAACTGTTTATTGACATAGAAAATAATAATATACTAGATTTTGATCCACACTTTAAAAACACGAAGCTATCTCTTTTTAAATATATTATTTAAGAACATATTATCTTTATAACATTTATATTTTTATTATTGTTTTTTTGTTATATTTGTAGTAGTTGTTTTATATATTTAGGATAACATGTATTGAGATATAAATATAAAAATATATATAATGACTCGCATTTTAAAAGTACGGGATTTGTTTCTTTTGAAAATTAAATATTTGTTAATTGTAACCTTATGTGTTATGTGATGATAACTAATTTTTTTAATAGTGTTAAGGTTTTATAGTCATACAAAGTAATTTTGAAGAGTTCCTTGTATTAATATTTTTTGTTTATTGTAAACTATTAAATCCCAAATATCCTTTTCGTAGCGAATTTTAAAAGGTGATTAAAAGAAATACAAACAAAAATTTGAATCCATTTTTATGTTTTACTGTTTTTAAAATGGGTTTCTAATTTTTTTTTGTCAATAAAAATCAAGTATTTAAATGAGCTTTGTCTATAAATTCGTGAAACCCAACCACAAGTAATCCAAATTCTTCGACGGACTTAAAAAAAACAGGAAACGAAAAGTAATAATAAAAAATTATATTCAGATTTTTGGCATGGCTAAAGTGCTAACACAATGCAAATAGCATATATATCATAAATGAATTTTAGTATAGATCTTTGAAGTATACATAAAAATGATTATAATCTGATTGGGTTTCTGATAAAATAGAAACGAGCTTGAAATTCTAAGCTTTTTTACTGCTAAAATGGGCTTCTAAATTCACTTTTAAATACATGTTTCTGTTTCTGACTGGTGCAATTAATGTGGCCAAAAACCATTTAAAATTTTCAAAATGGTAATAGCAATTTTTGTAATTAATTAGAAAAGTCAAAGACGTAATCATAAGAAAAATTATGTTTTAATAGTATAGACACCTGAAAAACAATTATTGAAAAGGGTCACATCTTTGATCTTTCAAACTTATAATCATGTAAAAAATATCAGTGTTCAAAAACGCGGCGCCTGAGCAGCCGATTCCATGTCCAAGTATACGCTCCATGGTGTATGTCCTTGACGAATTGAACCAGTTCAGTGACGTTATGTGGTGACTGCAGATTCACATCAACCGTGGTTTAAGAAAATACAGACATATTATGCTCTGTTTTTCTACGAATTATGCTGTTTAGAAATCAGAAATCTTAAAAAAAATTGGTTTTATTATTTTAAAGCTTTATAATTAGATGTTGGATTAAAATCTATCAATTTCATGTATGTAAAATCGACAACAATGGTGGATAAGGAAACCATAGGCGCAAATTAGATCAAAAACAAAGAAGTAGACAATGGTTGAAAGGTAATTTTGTGATCCACTAAATCTAAATTCAAATTCAAATTAATTGGGACTACAAAAATTGAACCTAAAAGCATATTATGTGTAAAATTTTATTTTTTCTTCTTCAAAATAGAATAATTCGATAATGGAGTTTAATACCCAACTTTTTTGAAAAAAAAATGGAATAACAAACAAAAAAAATATAAAACCCATTTTTTATTTTATTATAAAGTAAAAAATGTAGTGGAGGTATAGCAAATTTGACTTTAAATGCGCTAAGTGCATGGAAAAGGAAATAAACCAAAAGCCACAAGACATAACTCACGTTTCACAGTTTTGATTTAACTTTTACAATGTTTATTTTATTTTACTTTATCCAAATTAAATTTAATATTCTATGGATATAAATCAACCGTATGGATTGCGCCTAGCGCAATTTCGAACCTTGAGAAATATTAGTATAGCAAAGAAGAAAGAAAACGAAACAAAACTATAAAGTAATTGGGACTAGCTTAGATTCCATCACCTGAAAAGTGCGGTTAGTTGGCCAACATGATGTGTTCTGGCTCCCACCAAAACTAAATAAAAGAAAAAGAGAAAGGATTGATTTTGTAATAAAGCAAAAGTTTTGTAAAACTTCTGACGATTGCGCCCACACACGATCCACCACTAATCTTTTCAATTCGCTGATTCTCAAATATTTCTTGTATTCTTTTCGCGAACCCAAAGTTTCTTTTTCTTTTATGGAAACCCCATACATTCTTCTTCTAACTTATGCATTAATATGGATATTATTTTTTTGAAACGATTTTATTTAATAGCTATAACCAAAAAATAATGTTCCCAAGTTGCTCTATAGTATTCTTCGTAGGTTGTTGCTTTTTATCTTTAAAATTGCGTAGCCACCAACAAACCAAATAATTATCAAAAAGCGTGTTTGTTAGAATACAACCCAAAGATGTTTAAACTTTGGATTGTGGGTCGTGACAATGTCCATTGTGATCTATCTGGGTTTTTATTATAGTGAACATATTTATGGTCTCAATTAAGTGTTTGAGATAATGTGAACACATGACATCAGTAGTCAGTTGTGCTGCCTGTCTTTAATACATGCAAAAGGTCTCTAATACATGCCACCGTCGTCCTTATATGTATTAGACTATACAAGACAAGCCCAAGACAATACCAACAAGCCCATTACTATGTTATAAAGCTATGTGTGTTAGGGTTCCTTTACAAGTAGACTAGTAGTATAAATGTGATTGTAATGTGATGAACAAAGTAACTTTGGCTGCGTTGAATGCAGCCTCTCCTTTCATATTTATGAATCATTTACAATCTTACTTATCTTGGTGACAAACATAAAGATTCTTAGTTTCATTGCACAATAAAGCTTCTTAAAACTATTTCATTTTCTGTGTCAATAAGCTCTTATGAGCAGAATCTATGTTGTTTTGAGTTTATTCACATGGTATCAGAGCTGCAGTCGATCAGGGATCTACAAATTTTTATTTCTTGCTCTCAAGCTTCTGCTCGTTTCTGTTGAAGAAGTTTCGTGGCTTACAAAAAAAAAAAACAGAGCTTTGTCTGAGAAAGAAGAACCTGCGAGAAGACCAAGCCTCTCAACGTTGCCCTGCCCAAGCCTCTCAACACTGTCACTTTCCATAACTAAAGCTTCAAACTTTTAATCCATGAAGATTCAGAGGGTCTTGAAGAAGGAACAAACGACCATTTTCTACCCCTGAAGCTCCAAGGATTTAGTGTTTTCTCGATCCAAGCAAGCAGAGAAACAAGACATGAGCTTTATTTGAAGAAGAAGAGTTTGGTTCATCTGAAGAAGAGTCTGAGTCCTCAAGCCGTTGATGTTCAGTCGTTGACACGTTTCTGTGCGTTTTATTACTTCATAGTAGTTAAAGGTTGAAGCTTTATGACAGCTAAAGTCAGAACCTTTGAGAGACAGCTAAAGTCAGAACCTTTGAGAGTGCACGAAGATTGAAGAGTCTGAGTTTCGAAGGGAAACGTTTCACGTCATACATCACGTGTCATGAGTGGCCAGAGATCAAGCGGACTAGAGGCATCACATACTTCATCGCTGGATGGAAGAAGTCTTCAAACCAAAATATCTATGGTAATATTCGTGATCTCTTATTAGACATGGTTTGAGATGGATATTGGCTGGTTTAGATTCGTAGGTCTGGAACTCAGAAAGTTAGATGAGATAGACTGTGATTGATTGGGCTGATAAGGGTGTGTTTAGATAAGCAAGTTAGGGTCGGATATGCTGAATGCACACAACCTGTTCGATGAAATGCCAAAGAGAATGAACTGCAATGTTCTAGTTGGTTATTGGATGGAAAATAGACAGTGGGTAGGATTGAAGTTGTTGTGGGAAAGTCCCTTTTGTATCAGACAAATTTGTTGAGTTACATGGGTCATGAAAGAACCCGGACTCTTTGTGAGAAAGAAAGGTCACAATGTACCTCTGAGTGAGATCGACTAAGCTCTCCAAGTTCAAGAGAAACCTCTGAGTGAAGCCATGCGATACTCTCCAAGTATAGACCAACAATCTCTTCTATGTGGTGAATTGAAGATTACACCTATAGCTCCATTTGATCATGCTTCCACTACCTACTCCCCAAGCCATTTGCATTTGCGGTTCAAACTCAGCATCTTGCTTTCACCTGACGCTAAGTTTGCGGGAGAGTATTAGACTATACAAGACAAGCCCAAGACAATACCAACAAGCCCATTACTATGTTATAAAGCTATGTGTGTTAGGGTTCCTTTACAAGTAGACTAGTAGTATAAATGTGATTGTAATGTGATGAACAAAGTAACTTTGGCTGCGTTGAATGCAGCCTCTCCTTTCATATTTATGAATCATTTACAATCTTACTTATCTTGGTGACAAACATAAAGATTCTTCCTTTCTTTAGTTTCATTGCACAATAAAGCTTCTTAAAGCTATTTCATTTTCTGTGTCAATCTATCTTATTAAAACTCAAGTACAAAATTGGAGTGTTTGGAGACTTGAATAGGACTTTTAAAAATTTGGAGTGTTTGGAAACATGGATTGCAGTCTTTTAAAAAAAAATATTTTTGTTTGAAAACAAGGATAGTAGTATTAAGAAAAAAAGTAATGGGCTTATGTTTTTTTAAAAAATTGAAAGTTATCTAAGCCACTTTTAAAATATACCAAAATGGGTCAATCTAATTCCCTAAAAAAAAATTTTCTAAACTAACCATAAAACAAAATTTAAACTTTATATACAGATTTCAAATCAAAATAATAATTCAAATTTGATTTATATCAAAAATTGATTCAAAAATATACATATATTCAAAAATGGATTTTTATTAAACTATTTTTCAATAACCATTATAAAAAAAATATTGTCAATATATATAAGAAAAATATAATACAAAGCCCAATTTGAAATACCAACTCAAATTATGGTTTTCATATTTCATATTAAGTTTTAAAAATATAATATATGTAATTATTTATATGATGGTATGTATAAAATACTATTAATTATATGATTACTTATATGATGGTACATATAAAATACGATTAATTATATGATGATAAAATACGATATATAATAATGACTAGGAATGGGCTTTTGGATACCCATACGGGTTTAGTTCTGATCGGTTTGTATTTTGGGTTTTCGGGGTCAAAGATTTCAGCCTTATTAGAATGTTTCTAAATTTTGGTTTGAGTTCGATTTGGATCTTTGCGGGTTTGGTTTGGGTTTGGATAACTAATTTAAATTATTTTTAAAGTCTTAAATCATTATATATTTTAAATTTCTCAAAATGTATAAATAAAATAATATATTACGTATAAATTAGAATAACATATGTCATAATACTTAAGCTTAACATATCAATTGGCTTGATTTAAAATTTTGAATACGAAATCAATAATTATTTTAAGTATTTTTGGTGATTTGAGTATACTTTAACTATTTCAGATATTTACTTTTGACTATCTATATATATTTTCAAGTATTTAAACCAATTTAAAAGTATCATTTTTGATGTTTTATATACGTTAAATCTAAAAATAATTAATATATATAAGTATATAAATCTATTTTTAGATAAATTCGGATACCCAAATACTTCGGTTCGGATCAGATTCGGTTCTCTAAATAACAAAATTTTGAATAATTAGAATATTTAATCAATTTATGTTTGGGTTTGGTACTATATCTTTGGATCGGTATCGGTTATGTTCCTCGGATTCATCCAAATCCTAATAATTACATGAAAAACAAATATCAACATATTTTTCAAAATATACACCCGCGCGCCTGCGCGGGTCAAAATCTAGTAAGCTCTTATGAGCAGAATCTATGTTGTTTTGAGTTTATTCACAATATGCTGTATTTGTGAATTAAATTTATTTAGGTATTATACCAATAACAACATTATAAAGTCTTTTTCCGAACATTAGAAAGTCTTTTTAAAACGATCTACAATGTTAAAAAATGCAGTCTATACGTCGGTTTGGACTTTGGATGGGGTCGACGCTAAGCGGTAGTCAGTCGAATTTATATAATTCAAACATATAATAATGTTTAATCAAATATGTGGTATATGAAGACATCTAGAAAATTTTTAAACATTAATATGAAAATTATAATTATATTATATTTATTATAATTTAGTTTATGCATTTGTATTTTAAGTTGATTATTTAAAAAATAATTTAAACATATATGTTTATTCATCTTTATATGTTTAAAAATATTTAATTTTCTTATTTAAAATCATTTATATATGTTAAACTATATTTTATACCTAAAGTTTGATATTTCAGAATATTTTCTATTAATTTTCTTAAACTAATATATATATATCTTATGTTCATCTACGATCTATTAAGTGTTTAGCGTGTTTTATAACAATAAACATATATATACAAATTTAGATGTGCTCGAACAACTCCACTAAAAGAATTTCAATTTTAGATATCTCACAAAAAATTGTGTCCGAAAATGAAATATTTATTCAAAAATATTTTATTTGAGATATTTCTAGATGAGTCAAAATACATATTCTTGTAAACATAATTATTTTATCAACTTTTGTGAGAAATTTAGTTTTGAGAATTTTTGCAATATAAGTGTTATAGGTATATGAGCCGCACCTAACTAATTTTTAGTTGGTCTTTTTGGGTTTGGTATCTCTCTGACATAGCAAGTTGTTTTGTGGCTGTTATTGTATCAATACAATGATATTTATATTTTCTCTAGTTCGTCTGGTAATTTTTAATAATTTATTAGTTCTAGTCTCTAGATAAATAAATTTATGTCTATATATGTATATGTGATAATTATTTTTGGGCAAACAAATTTCATTAATGGAAATTTAAGATTATAAAATTAATATTGAAATTTCTAAAAGATAAATTATTATATAAACAATTAAATGTATCATAAATAATCAATGTATAGTTTTCTTTTTATGTATTTAAATTCTCTGATGCAAATTGTGTATTTTACTAGTAATTTTTGGATAAAACTTGCAATAATACGTATACACGATGAAATGAAGCTTGGAATTCTTGTAAGAAAAAAAACATACATTTTTTATTTTATCTTTACAAATTTTGATATTATTTGCCATTAGTAAATACTAGAGCCGGTGTCCGCGATTCGCGCGGATTATATATGTAATTAAAGTAATGTTTTATTAAAATTTGGAGTTTTAGTTTCTAAAAGTATTAGTTAAGTTTTGTTTTTTTTTTGGATGTGAAGACGTAGAAACAAAATAGTTTGACAGTAGAAATAAGTAATTATCCAAAGAGAATAGAATCCGGTAGATAACGAAAAAGAATTAAAATAAGATAAGACGTAGACGATGTCTGTGAAGTATATTATGAATGATCTTGTAGAGCGGCCACTTTCTATTGCGGGCGGACCTATAGATAAAAACAATTTTGTTAGTACATCTTAATTATTGAGTTTGAAGAGTTTCGGGTGGGCAGACTTACTGGTAGTTTGCATCTTATGGTATAGAAAGTTGTTTAAGATTCCGGGAAGTCTGCTCTCGGTGATCATCGGATCGTGATTCTGGAGGAGAGAGAGAAAGGAATTTAGTATTTTTTGTATAATGTTGTGTATTGGGTTGCAAATAATATTGGATTACCTGGTAGGTGCGATAGACCGTTGTATATTTCTTTGTAGACAATGTTTTTAACATTTTCTATCTTTTGATCCTTTCCTTGTATAATTTTGAGGTCTGATTTGGTAGTAACTCGGGAAAGACCAACATAGAGCTGTCAATGGGTGAAAACGGGCTGTGGCAAATACAGTACGACACCTTTCAAACTCTGACCCTGACTTTTGTTAATTGTCATTGCGTAACATAGCCTGATTGGGATGGAGCTGTTCGGGAATAAGTACAATAAGTAAATGAAATTATTTTGTTGGAGCAAGTAGTCGAGACATGTCTCTATTATATTTTGGCTTTTAATAATTGAAAAATATAGAACATTGCTGGATTAAGTGATTTAGTTTTGTGTATACCTTTCACTTTATTCCGTACTCTTAGTGGACGTCCGCGTTTACGTTTCGTTGTGTTCGAACTTGATGACTCTGATATTGGTAAGAAAAATATTAGTAATAAATTAAGTTGTGATTATAACAAATAAAATTTAATAAGATGTCAAATAATTCGAGACTATGACTTTTCTTGTTTTAATATATGTGAATTTCCATAATAAGATGTCAAATAATTTAATATCAGTTTTTTTTTTGTTTTAAAATATTAAGTAAGTTTAAACATTTAATTAACATCTGAGGGTTTGGATTTTAAGATCTGAGGTACGGGTATGGATTTTACGATCTCAGGTAAGAGTATAAATAGGGATCTAGATATCATCGAGACGGACAGGGTATGTGGAAGGTCTGTGGGGATCATGAATGGAGGATTTATGAGAGCACATTGAAGTACCATCACTCTCATCGGAGGCGTTATGGGGGATGAGTTGGGGGAGAGGAAGAGAATCGCGGAACAGAGCGAGACGCCGCTTAGGGTTAGGGATGATGATTTCAGAGGAAGGGGCTATATAACCCGAACCGTAAGAGCGTCTCTGAATTTGTCTGGGAGTTGGGCTTAATGGACTGTGACACAAAATACATATGAAGAGAGGCAGGGAGATAAGGTTATGGACTGGGCCGTGATGATTTCGTTTTTTTTTTTAATTTCAAGCCCACTTCGTTATGACCTGGCATATTAGTTGGTCCTGATTATTTTGCCTATGTGGATAGCCTTAGGAAGCTAGAATTTAGCTTCTTTTATATAGTGGGATGATAACCTTTGCACTTCAACATTTTCATTTGTTATCTCTTTTATCTTTGGAGTAAAAATGGAGTTTTGAATTGGAAATTCTCTAATAAGATGTTGATTTCAGTATGTTTTTTTTTTAATACGGTGTCTCCGATCATTATTGTACCCAGTAAATACGGTATCCATAGATTGCCTTTGAAGTTCTTCCAGTACAAAAAAAAATTACAGAGATGGAGAATTTTTATAAAAAGAAAAAAAAAAGGGAAAGGATGTGGGAGAAGAAAGATGGGTATAGTAGTGGAAATCATGTTGACCCCCCAACACTATTCTATTCTCCATTCGAACTTTTCTTTTATTTTCTCTACAAATCTCTCAACAGAGTTCCTCTGTTCCTCTCTCTCTCTGCTTTTCTAATTAATCGGTTAGTATTTTCATTCTTTACTTATTATTTTTTGATTCTTCGATTTGGTTCTCCTGTTTACTTCCCAATTACTTCCCAATAGACCCTTTAATTTGTATTTAAAATGGAATAGGGAAAGTCCAGTTTTTTTTTTTTTTTTTTGAGTTTCCACTGATCCTATTTGGTTTCCCCTGTTTTTGATGGAAAAAAAGTATTGATTTTTATTCTTTGTTTCATAGTTTTAGAGTCTAAATATAATCGTGGGTTTGTCTCAATCCGATGAATAACTGAATCTTTCTCACTCACAAGGACAATTGAATTTTCAAAGACATTGAAAGATTCCTTCTTTAGTTTTGTTGAAGAAAACTGATTACGTTTAGTGTTGTTAGTTTCAGTTTTGCTGATGGATTCTTGGAGCTATGGAACCTCCTTTCTTCCTTCTGATTCCTTTCCTGAGAATCCAAGATCCTTGGCTCAGGGACTCTCTAATGAATTTGACAAGGTTGATGATGTTAATGGACTCCAAGATTTCAAACTTAGGAGTTTTATGGATTACGGGAACTATGATGGTTCTAGAGCTAAAAAGCCTCGAGCTTCTTCAAGCTCTCCCTTGTGTCAAGTCCATGGGTGCAACATGGATCTCAGCTCTTCGAAAGATTACCACAAAAGGCATAGAGTTTGCGAGGCTCACTCAAAGACTTCTGTGGTTATCGTTAACGGTGTTGAACAGAGGTTTTGCCAACAGTGCAGCAGGTTTCATTTCCTCTCGGAGTTTGATAATGGGAAAAGAAGTTGCAGAAGACGATTAGCTGGTGACAATGAGAGAAGAAGGAAGCCTTCTTTCTATTTCCGGCATAAGCTTCTTCCTCAAGGTACAAACTCTCTGGCAGGTAACAAGGTTCATGGTAGGCTCGTGAGTTTCAAAGATGAACCTATGTTTCCTGAGGAAAACATGAGTTTTTATTCACCGGAAGCAGCAGCTTCTTCTGGTGTATCTTCGATTTGGGACTTGCATGAGGCTGGGCCGCCACGTTCTACTTGTGCTCACTCCCTTCTGTCAGCTCAGTCCCAACAATGCTTGTCTGAAACTAGTCCAAACAAAAGTTTCTCAATCACTCAACCAAACCAAACTCTCAATCACTCAACAATAGGCTATCATCAGATGCAACCACCACCGTTGAGGACTGTTTCATCATCCACAGTTGATCTACAGCAACTGTCATCGCATCTTCAGAGAATCGAGCAACAACAGAGGAGTTTTACTAATGATGATGTGAAGCAGGAGTATAATAACGAGCTTTATTTCCCCTAGCTCCTAATAGGAGGGGAATAAAGATTAAGTCTGCATGGTTAGATTAGTAGAATAAAGATTAAGTCTGGTTACAAGTGTTTTTGTATCTGATCTGATCTTGTGTATTATTATTATTCACCAGTCTGAAATAAAAAAAATGTTTCAGATATCTATGCCTGCTTATTTCACAGTGTTTCAGTCCTTTTGTTTTTTTTGTTATTTTTCAGACAGTTTGTATATAACGATGTGATGAATATTCGCTGTAAAAGGTAATTTGCTCTTTTATTTGGTTCTACACGTCATCTGAGATTCTCATATTCCAAGTTACGATGTTGAAAGTAACAAATCCTTTGGAAAATAATTTGTACTATAGATAGAGACGAGAGAAATAGGCAGAAATTTTATAGGATTAAGACAAACTTATAACGTCCCGACATGAACGTCCAGATGAACACAGCAACGTAATGTAGCTTTCATATCTAAGACAGACAGAACTAAAGATACTAAGGCAACATCATTTCTGCAGAGACATACAAATGAAAACACACCAACTTTAAACATCTAAAGCAACACAACATGAGATAAACGACGCAGCTAACTAAACCCTTTGCAGAAAGGTTGATCTCGCACACGTGCGTTTATTATTTTTAGGCATTTCCTTGGGATATCACTTCTTCTCACCAAATCCAAAACCCTACAAAAACAAGAAAAAACTATTAAGAATCATTTTTAACAATTTGTTTATTTATAAATATTATATGTCCGTACGGAGACTGAGTTGATTTGTGTAGCTTACATGGATGTTGCTGGCTCCGGAAGTAATGGAAGTAGGAGAATTGGGTATGTACTTAGCCCACTGTTTGTCACATATTTCAGTTGTACAAATAAATTTAGTAAATATAATTAGATCCAGTCGTAAAAAGTAGCGACTGTTGTCTTACATTTTTGGCAGCAGCACTAAAAGCTTCACGATGTGGTATTTCCGGATTGGCACTCTTGATACGTTGTATCTCATCCCTTTTTATTTTTGTTTTTCAAAAAAGAATAAGGAGAAGAAGATTATATATATATGATCATATTATTCATGCATTAATTTTCTTAACCTGTAAATGAAGAAGAAATGTCAAATAATAACCTCATGAAGCGGTTGTAAGCCGATGGGAGTCTCTGCTTCTTCTCAGGAGCTGCAACACCAAACATAGACAAAAATTAATTTCTTGATAAATAATATATACCATCGTATATTTAAAACGACTACAATTACTCATAATCAGTCAGAAATGGTAAATAGTAGTGTAAGAGTCTTGTGGCTTAAGAAAAAAAAACGAATCTGGTGGCTTACGTTTAACGACAAAGGGTGGTCTAGGAGACGGTGGCTGGTCACTGGAGGTAGAAGAGGAGGAGGAAGAAGAGCTTCCCTTCTTATACTCACTCCCACCAAAGCTCTGCATCTGCTTGTTCAAAAAACTAGACTCATCATATGTATATATTAATAGCTATATATTTGCATAAGTATATGTATAAGTCATGTTTTATGAACCTGAAGGGTGAGGCTGACATGGCCTTGCAGAGGAGGGGTTGTGGTGAGAAACGAGAGGTTACCACAATGGCCACATTTCACCGTTACAGTGTCAAGCATTCTCTTCATTGGTATCCCAACCTATATGTGTAGATATGATTAGGTTTACAATTAACTCGACCCCTTGAAAAAAATACACATTGATACATAACTTCCCATGATTTGCTTACTTTATACAATTATACAAATCTATATGTACCATGCATGTAGGATTATATATTTATCTTTGTGTGGGTTATTTACCGCGAGGATGGTGTTGCAGATGCTGCACCGGACGTAGTAGAGATGTTCGGCTTGAGGTGAAACCCTTGAAGCCATGGTTGGTTTCTCTTCAAGGTTCATGATCTTTACGAATGGGTTGAAAACCACACTTGGGAGAGAGGGAGAGAGATAATAGGAAAAGTTTTGTAGAGTTAGGGTTATGGTTATTTTATGAGATATGAAGGCTTGTATATATAGAGAAGTCCAGACATAGTGAGACCATGGAGGTATAGAGAACGAGAGAGAGGCAAAGTTAGTTCAAGTGTTGGACGTATGCGCAGTCCATAAATGCATTTTATTATCTATTATACAGCTAATAATATCTTAAAGGTTATAAAAAACCAAATAAAATGTTAAACCAAGGATTTTCGGTGTAGATACAATTTTAGTGTAAAAACATTTTAATTAATAAAACTAGGGGTTAGGCAACATAAATATAAATCCATCATTAACTGACTCAAAATTAAAAGAGAGGGATATTTGAGTGTAAAAATTAATTTCTTTCCTCATGTCATATCATATATAAACAAATATATATGTTATAAATTAAAATAAGGAACCGGATCTAGGGTTTTATGACTTTTATCTATGTTTCTACTGTTGCTAGTGATAGTACATACGTCCTCTGCAAAATCTTGCAGACGTATTTAATTTGCTTAAGAAAAATTAAGACTTTAAATATCTCTCCTCGTACATTAGATTTTACTATTACTAGGTGTTCTGAAAATGTTTTTTCTCTATAATATATGACTACTAATGGGTAATGGCGCCTTAATGATGATTAATATAACTAGTCAAAATTAACCCAAATGAGGGAAAACAAATTAATCTAAGCAAACAGTCTTACTTTTATATTATATACATCAGCTTCTTTTTTTTTTGAACAAATATTCATCAGCTTCTACATCGTAATAGTTGGACCCTAAAAGTTTTTACATCGTACATACATTAATCAATACGCATGACATGATGCAAAGGACAAAAGTGAGAAGAATGATTAAGATATTAAAATATTGAATTTTAGATAATATATGGTGTGAATATGATTAGATTCGTTCAAGTTTGATGCCAGCAATCCTTGACTTGCCCACATGTTACAAATTTAAGAATTGTCGTCCTTTCTGATCTTTGATCTGCTTTTTTTTTTTTGCTTCTTCAGAAAAGTTTCACGCAAATTTTCCTGCAAAACTGAGAATATAACTTGTCATGTTTCACAAACTTTTTATTCATCGTGAAACTTCATTCAATAATAACTATAAAATAAAATAAATACAGAACTCTTTAATTAGCAGTCGAGAAACAACCAAATCATTGGATCTTCAAATCCAACTATACATAGATTGGATTCAAAAAGCAGAAAGTGATTCCAGTGAGGATCTTTTGATTTGCCACTTTTATATTTTAAGGTTAAGAAAGTTTTGCACACTGCACTACAAGTTTACTATTTCTGGATGATGAGAGAGTTTACATATATACTACTATACTTTTTAATACTCTCTCCATAGACAAATGATTGATGTTTTAAGAAAAAAATTTGTATACAAAAAATTGATGTTCTAGTTTTAATTAATGGATTTTGCTATAAACCTAAAACATAAATTAAAATCTAAAAATAAGATTTGTAGATCTGTATTAGGAAGTAAATAAAACTAACAAAAACTAATAAATTATAATATGTATTTAAATTTTATTAAATAAAAATATGTATTTAGTTAACTTTTATTAAATAAAATATATATTTAATTTTTACTAATAAGATGGCCTAAATATAAACATAAATTCATGAAATTGAAGATGAGATGTATTATATACATGTAATTTTTTCCCTAATTGGTCAAGGCATAACTATATTTTGATTGAAAGTACACTATCATTCGGTAACAAAAAACGAAGATATTGGTTTTTGGTGATATATGTTATGCTTTCGGAAATCCAAGATAACACTATAAATAACATTTACTTCTCCATTCAACTTTTCTTTTGTTTCTATTTCCTTCCTCATTTACTCTTTTCCATCTTTGACGCTCTCTTTCTTCTACGCGATTATATCAGTTCTTATTGGCTGAATAATTTAACATGGACCAACTACAAATCATAATTTGAAAGGGTCCATCAGCATAATTTTTCTTTTTGGAGTTATATAGTCACACCTTATGGTTGAAATTTGAGATAGGACAATAATATGTTTTAGCATGTAATCCCTAGTAAAAGAAAATTGAATTGAGAAGTGGGCTTTGAGTTAAATCAAAATTAAAAAGGGTATTTATAAATGTTCAAAAAGAGAAACTTGAAAAGATAGTGAAGAAAGAAGGAGCTCTAGAATGGATTCCATCTTTTGTGCGTGCACTGCCCCACAGGGAAATTGGACGTGGACAAGTGATAAATCATACGTCTCTTTCAGTGACTATATATATATATATATATATTTTTTTTTTTTTGCATTCTACTTCCACACACATATCAGCTTACGACAGTTTTATTTGATTAAAGTTTCCTCCTAGTATTTCGAACTAATATATCCATAGATTGAGTTGATATTTTTCTCTAACTACAGGGTTCAACAATAGTCAAAATAATAAGCCAATAGTCAAAACATTGATAACAGGCTCTAGTTTGAATTCTTATTTCTTACACCTCACGCTACCTAGTTCTAAAATCTACAGTTTTATCAATGATGATATCTCATTTTATTAGTACGTACTTTGTAATAAAAACAGTTAATTAAGATGCACAATAAAAATGTATCTTCCAGTTTCTATGTATCCATTTTCATCAATAGTAAGTCTCATCATTGGATTATGACGCAAATGTAAAATATTTCCATATTTTTGGCTTGAAACATCCAGAGATGTAATGAAAGATTTCACATTAGTAACTGAAAATAGAAGATTAGTTGTATATCCTAGGGTAATTGTGGACTAGAAATTCTGCATCCACATAAAGGTGATTGAAATTATATTTGTTGAGAAAAAGAAGTTTGGGACAATGACTGCGAGAGATGGGACGATTGCCCAAAAAGGTAAGAAGGCTAATAAGACATTAGGGTTTAGTCAGGTTTCCATGCTCGTATAACTTCATTACTCCCTCTCTTTAATTAAAGCTTGCCTCTTTACCCTCTATCTAGCTATCTATTTATTACCACACCCATTATTCATGCATCCACTACTTTATACTTAATAACAATTTTCATATATGCTCTCTTTTCTTGTCGTCTACCAAATTTTCTTATGCCTAATTTTAGCATGGCTTATTCTATTCGATATTTACAGATGACTAATTTGCTTCGGGTTATGAAGGGAGTGGCGCTTAGATTTTAAAGTTAATGGCTGAATCCTTTAGAACTTTTACATTATAGTACTATTATAGCTTAGAGGAGAATAATTTGATGTAGTCTATTACAAAAGTAACTGACCATTTAGGTATATAGATACATGAATATAAATCATAACAGCCTATATAAATTGAGCGTGGAGAGCATGATCATGAGTACATTTGCATGTTGTATACGGGTAGTTAGTTGTGCATTTAACTACAATTTATGACCAAATAATAATCGGTTCAACAACGATGCATCTATAAAAATTATTTACAAACAAATTTGATTATAATGTACAACCGATCTATATATAGATGTACAACGGCAACAGTCAGCTAAATAAAAAAAACTTCGTATGAAACTACATGCAACTTTTGGTTTAATGTGTTATGTGTGTATATAATAAGTTACCGTATTACATAAAAGTTTATAGCTATATTTTACAATTTCTTTCGAGATTCTTTCCTAATTAGAAAAAGAAGGAATTATAAAAGTAAGTTTTAAAAGCAAAGTCAAAAGGAAAGTCTACCAAACCCACTTGAGTTTGAAAGAAACACACAACGCTAAGAAGCATCACAGTTCACATCACAAGTAGAGAGCTCTCTACTCATTTAACTCACAATTCGCAGCTTCTACTCTTCCTTTTCCGGAAACCCTATCGAGCTTTCTGATTTGACTTGTCTTTATTATTAGTTATTGTTCCTAATCACTTTCCATTATGTGTTTTCAATTTAGACAACATATCATTACTTGATCTTTCTCATACCACTTGTGAAAATGTTCTTAATACATACTCGTCTTTATCTTCAGCCTCCATTTTCGTTTTACTTAGAGCATCTCCAATGTACATCTTTATATTTTCCTCTAAAATAGAGATCTCTATTATAGAGGTGGATTTGCTCCAATGTATGCCTCTATAATAGAGTTCCTCTATTTATAGGGGAAAATATAAAGATTTGCTATTTTCATCTCTAAATATAGAGGTAAAAAGTAAGATTCCTCTATATTTTCCTCTAAAATATAGGAATTCTATTATAGAGGCATACATTGGAGCAAATCCACCTCTATAATAGAGATTCTCTATTTTTGAGGAAAATATAGATATAAAAATAGAGGTGGGTTGGAGATGGTCTTAATATCTGTTTTGTTATTAGAACATATTTTGATTCTGTTTTTTTAAAGGCTTTTACTGAAAATATTTTTGTTTAGTAACAGCTGGATGGAATTAAAAAGAAAAGAAAAACAGAAAAATACACAAAGGCAAAACCTTAGATAACCGGGTTTGGTACGATTCTCTAAACCAAGTAGATAACGGAATAACATGAGTCGTAGAAGCTCGCCGGAGCCTACCGCCAGAGACATTCGCCATGTCAGCTAAAACCATCGTCCACCGGAAAAACTGAAAGACCTTTTTTTTTTGAAGATAAAACTGAAAGACCTTGAACTAGAAAGAGAAGCAATTTTCGATGAAGAACTCAACCGAACCAGCTGAGCTAAGGTGGCACAAAACAACCAAGCCAAAACGCCGACGACGAGGACACAAGATCAGATGAACGTGAGTTTAAATGGTTTTTTTTTTTTTTTGGAACACACGTGAGTTTAAATGGTTAAACTCAATTATTTACAACAAAATAAGAAGGGTTTAAAAGGGTTAGATCACATGATTATTGGACAGCCCAATTTTTTTTTAAATTTACGTTAAATTTATTTTGAGAAAATAATTTACCCTAAGTTTATTCCGAATCTTAATTTTCCAACAAAATTCCAAAATCGTACATTTGCAAATTTATGAACACTAGGTGTTTTGACCGCATATGCCAACATAATCTTTTTATAAATATTTATTAATTTATGTCTTATTAATCTAAAACTCGCATAATACGTTATTATTTATGTTTTCATATAGCAAAACAATATATATAAGAATTATCTTATTTTTGTAAATATATTTTTGATAATTTATTATATTATTTAATTTTTAAGATTTAATATACTAAAATTTTAATATTATAATAATATAATTCATTTTCGATTATATATAAAATTTATTAAGGACAATTTTAAATTAATAAATTAGTGAATCAGTTAGAAACTAATAATAAATCAATAACCTAGATAAAAATCTAAAACATAATAAGAGTATGAAAAGTAATAAAAACTCACTAAATATTTAATATAATATATAAATTAAATATTATTAAATTAAAATTTGTTTTTAATTATATATAAGATTCATTAAGGGTATTTATTAAATTAATAAATTAGCGTCTCAACTAAAAAATAATAATAAATCAATGATTTAACTAAAATTTGATAAAAATATGACAAATAAACAAAATTATTTAAAATTATGGATAACATGAAAAATCAGTAATTTTCAATAGTATAGATATTTGCTCATATGTGTGTGAGTTTCCTGTGGGCCGAGTAATATTAAAACCTTTGTATTATGCCTTTGGGCTTTAAATCTAACGGGTATTGATCATCGGGTTGACAAAAAAACACCAAATCAGTATTAAATAGATTTTAAACCAATACACTGTATGTTGGGTCAACCGAATAATATTAAACTAAACCTATTATAGTACTATAAAGTACGAGACGTGATGACGTTTTGTCACTTTTAGCAAAGAACGCTTGCCGTTTTATCGAAGCGCTAAAACCCCCTGAACCTCATCCTCTTCGCAGCTACCTCCCCAGTCCCCGCTAAGGCCTCTCCTCTTTCAGGTTGGAGCGAGAGCTTAAACCCCAAATCTCCTATCAAAGTTCGCTCTTTTGGGTTTCACGCTTCTTCGGACTGTATGGGTTGCAGAGTTTAGTCTCAGTACAAGTTCGTTTAATTTCTGAAAGAGCTCTTCATGGCGTCTCTCTCCTTCACTCAGTTCCTACCATTCCCCAGGTCTCTTTCTAATATTTTTGGAGTTTTCTTACATGGGTTTTTATCGATTCGCTGCAGAACTACTTGTGTTCTGTTCTTTGTGCCCAGAAATGTGATAAAGTTTTGTGCTTTATGGTTTTGCTCATAGTCGTGCTTGATTCTCTCAGATGCAATTCAGATGTTATTCCTTGTCTCCTACCACTGGGCTTTGTGAAGTTTCGAGGTGAGAGATTGAACGGGAAGCAAGGCTTTTTAGTGGTTGCTGGTAGGAGAAAGTTATCAGAGTCTGCACCTCTTGATGAAGACGATGGTGGAAACGGCGCTGTTGGGGGAAAGAAACCAACCAAAGCTCCTAAGAGGAGTGGTGCGAGAACAACGAAGAAGAAGGTTGTAGCGAAAAAGGATGAACCTTTAGAAGAAAGCTCTCAGCTTTTGGTAGATAGTGATGATGTTTCAGACAACGAAAGCGACACAAAGGATGAGCCACGGAGAGCTAGAAAGAAAGGTAATGTCTTTCATTATTTGTTCTCAGTTTGATGATTTCCTCAAATGTTGATTTCAACGCGTTTACAGCTTCACCAGCAGCAGCAGCTTCTTCTGATGTGGAGGAAGCAAAAACCAAGAAGAAAGTTAGAAGAAAGAAGACTACTAAGAAAGATAAAGAAGTAGAGGAAGGTTTAGTTACATATGATGAGGCTAGTGATGTCGAGGAACCTTTGACTGTTGAAGCCACTGATGCTGACAGTGAAGGAGAAGAGATTGATCTAAGCAAACACGAAAGCGAAGATATTAGCCACACATACGGATGGCCTCCTCTCGTGTGTTGCTTTGGATCTGCACAACATGCTTTTGTGCCATCAGGGAGACCAGCGAACAGGCTTTTGGATTACGAACGACAAGAAAGGATGAAAGACGCGGTGTGGGCTCCGGAGAAGTACATCAGAGCTCCTGGAGGATGTGCAGGAGGTGTTGCTATTGCTCTTGCGAGCTTGGGTGGTAACGTTGCTTTTATGGGCAAACTTGGGGACGATGACTTTGGTCAAGCCATGTTGTATTATCTGAATGTGTGCAAAGTCCAAACGAGATCGGTGAAGATTGATAGTAAAAGGGTCACTGCTTGTTCTACTATGAAGATCAGCAAGAGAGGTCGCTTGAAATCGACTTGTGTCAAACCATGTGCTGAGGATTCTCTTTCTAAATCTGAAATCAACGTTGATGTTCTCAAAGAGGTAAAGATTGTCTGGGAGATTTTGGAATATGAACTCATTTTCTTGTTCACTTATCTCTTCTTCTTAACTTTATTGCAGGCGAAAATGTTCTACTTCACGACGCATTCACTGCTGGATAAGAAGATGATGTCAACTACATTACAAGCCATCAAGATATCAAAGCAACTAGGGAATGTCATTTTCTATGACTTGAACCTTCCCTTGCCTCTATGGCAGTCTCGGGAAGAGACCAAGAGTCTCATACAAGAAGTGTGGGATCTTGCGGACGTCATTGAAGTCACGAAACAGGAGCTTGAGTTCCTTTGCGGAATCGAGGCAACTGAGCAGTTCGATACTAAAAACAATGACAGCAGTAAGTTTGTCCATTACGAGCCGGAAACAGTGGAGCCGCTTTGGCATGAGAATCTCAAGGTTTTGTTTGTGACCAATGGCACTTCTAAGATCCATTACTATACCAAAGAGCACAATGGTGCTGTTCTTGGGATGGAGGATGTTCCCATTACTCCTTTTACTAGGGATATGTCAGCATCTGGAGATGGCATTGTTGCAGGTACATTTTGACTTTTCTTTGTTTTTTATAAGTATTAGATAGTTATGTTGAGGATTAACTGAACTACATTCTGTTTCAGGTCTGATAAGAATGCTTACGGTTCAGCCAGATCTTATGAATGATAAAGGGTACTTGGAGCGGACAGCAAGATATGCAATTGAGTGTGGAGTTGTTGATCAATGGTTGCTGGCGCAAACTCGAGGATATCCTCCAAAGGATGACATGGAAGAAGATGAGGATGGTGATGATGAAGACGAGGAAATGGAATCAGATCCAAATGGTATAAGATCGATAACAGAGAGGGAATACCGAACCTCAAAGCCTTATGACGAACCAGATGGTCCATACGTTATGAAACCAGAAGAGGAAAGGGAGTACCGGAAGCTAGAGCTTGTTGGTTCAGTGGGTGAAGATGATGATAGTTCTTGATACTAATAAGTTTTGATTCTTTTTTTTTTGTTTGTTAGTTCTTTTCCTTGTTCACATCTTAGAACATCTCAGTAGTGCGTAAACTTTCATATGTTTCAATATTTCACTCACCATTTCAAGCAGTACAAAATCAACTATGTTTCAATATCTCTTTTCTAGCAACTCTACTGCGTCCTGGTAGAGAACTTCCTGTGAACTGAGGAAGGCAGTTTGAATCTCAGGTCCTTTTGTTTCCGGCTCAACGGTCTGCCTTTGCTTGCAGGATCTCTGTGTTCCCTCACATCTGCTATTTTCCAGATACAGATCTCTGATTCTGCAACTACAGACTCCAAAAAGAACACTGCACTCTTTACTGCTTTCCTTGAGTTTGTTTCCTTGTTGAAGCTTACTGGATCGGCATCTCCTTGAATCGATGCAAGTCCTCTGTAACTTGCAGCAGCCTCTCTGGCCCTGGAGATGATACCTTCACGGTGAAAAAGAAGAATATGCATTTCATTTCCGTAGCAAATTTGCAAAGAGGATACAAAACTGTTTGTTTTACAGAGGTAAAAGAGAGAAAAAAAAGTTCAGGAAAACTACTTATTGAGACAGCCTAAATACAAACAGTAGGCGGCAAATAAGAACAGAAACAGTATTAGAGGCGAAGAATTGTGCGAAGAGTATCGCACAGATTCTGAATAGTTTGTTGCTCTTGCGTTGCTTGCATTTCCTGGAGCGGCATCTCCTCGTAACACCTGCGGATCCAAAATTTCACAAAATGGGTTTCTAAACTTATAGGCTGACGTAAACAAAACACCCATCAAAACCAGTTGGCTATATACGTACGCTCTGTGGTAGGCTAATACTTGTGCCAGATTCATCAGTGGAGGGCTTGACGTCAGTCTCTGGTATACACTTGGAGGAAGAGGCATCTGCATTCCATTTCATAGTCCCATGTTATGTTATATAGAACTCAAGAGAAAGGGAGGAGATATAAGTTTGACCTCGTTTTGTCCTCTTCTTCCCTTTTTAGATTGGGGATCGGAAGTGAAGAGCTCCTGAAGCGCTTCAACAGCTACAGTTCTATTCCCATCCTGTTGCATGCCTCCGATCATGTTCTCTGACAAGAGTGCAATTGGGGATATATCTGTTGCTCTCAAGAATGGTATGGGTACAGTGTTTCCAGCTGCGTAGATTGACCACAACTGCTATGTGCCAAATTTATCAGGAAACGAAACAGATATTAACCATACAAAAATGCATTGAGAAGACTGTAGAAAAAAGAATTTACGGACCTTATCTTGCAACGCAAAAGCTTTCTTGCCAACAGTTTCACTCTTCAAGGTAACGCCACTTGCATCACTGCCACCTTCGGTCTGTGTTCCAGATATGCTATTCAGCTTCGTTTTATGCTCAAGAGATATCGAAACTGATGGTGGAGTTCCCCGCACGCTTTGTGAGGTTGATTTGTCAACTGGAACGTCGGTAGCAGGAAGCTTCTTCTTGTCATGGATCCTAGCCACCAGTATCAAGTACATCATCAGATACTGATCTCGATATTAAACAGGATGACACCAAAAGAAATATAATCGCATGTTTGTTATCAATTGGACATGTTCCCAGAAAAAGAAAACCAAAAGGGTTTCAAAGATTAAATACCAGGAGCCAGCTACTTCATCTCCTGAGAATCCGACAAAAACGCCATCAACCTGAGAAGGTGAAGATTCTTTCTCTTTGGCAAGTTGAGCCCCTGAGTAACTCTCTTCTGTCTCATCCTCACCATGAACGATCATAGTTCCAAAATCACCACCTGACAACATGAGCCAATGCAAAGCTTAAGTTGGTGCGCTTTGAAAACCAGGATGAAAGAAAATTCACAACAGCGATCCAATCGTGTGCTAACAAGGCTGCTGAAGAAATCATCAAAACATCACCCGCAAGAGTTTACTATACATCGGCAAGAAAATGCACTCGATAATTCTCATGATGGCAAGGAAATGCAAATTGTCAACTTGTAAATTACTACGTAACAGTCTGTAAGTACTAGCCTTCTCCTGTGCTTGTTGGAGGTGCTTCGGTGGTATTTTGATATCCATTATTAGGATGTTTATACGGAACAGTAATTCCCATCTCATCACTTGATTTTGGGCCCAGTGTTGACTGTAACAAAATTATAATATAACTTAGACAACTATAACTTGCAAAGATATTCGGAAAGAAGAGGGGTAGACTAAGAGAGATGACTGTTTACATACAGTGTCCTCCGAAGAAGCGACAACATTTTGCGCTTGCAGAGCCATTGAAGCTCTGATTTGTCTAGACTTCTCAATCTTTGGCGACATTGCGGAAGCCCCCATTTTACATCTCTGAACAAATTTGTGCTGAATTTTAAACAAAAAAAAGTAAACGGCATCAGAATAACAGAGAGATCTTAAACACTAAATAGCATAGCTGTGAAAGTGGTGGTAATTCTGACAACTCAGGTTGAAGATATCCTGATAATGAAAAGAAAGAGTCAAACACTCACACTTAGCTGAAAAGATAGAAAACGAGAGCATAGAGACACACATACTAACGATCTCTGGCGTAAAGCAAAAGATTATCATAGTTCACCTTGAGCATCTCATCTGCAGTTGGGCGAAGGCGTGGTTCCTTGGTGAGGCACTTTGCAACAAAATCATGAAAGACCAGAGACCTGCAGAGGGTAGCAACTAAAAGTTGAATACAACATAAGATACTGCAAAGATCTCCCTTTAAAGGGAATTGCTTGGATGATGTAGAAAATTCTCTTCTGCCTTACGACAACCAACGTGACAATTCTCAAGAGGTTGAAGACGTACCATTTTTCTTTATCTTCAAGCATTGGAGCTGGCTCGATCGATATCATGAACAAAACCTAGCAAAAACGGATGCCTGAAATGAGATAAAAGGGTTCACAGAAGAACTTTATGCACCACCAAGTAAGTAAACAAACGAAAATTTCATTCTTTTACCTAACTCACTACTAATCAACCAAGAGAAGACCTTAAAGAGCATTTCAAGGCCTCCATTTTCTAGCCTAACAACTCTTATGTTTATGAAAATTTCTTGCAAGGTCTATACAGAATCCCATTTTAATACAAGCTGCTTGGCATTGAATTGATAACAGACCAGCTCAAATCGCTTAAAACTAGAGTTAATGAACGGTCTGAGCCAACCACATTTATAGAAACCCTTGAAACGAAGCCAAACTCAACCGATGTGCAAGGAATTGTTATAGGTTTGGCCTAAGTCCAGATTCGCTTCATTCCAATTTTCCACAAAAAAAAAATTCATAACCAGAAGAAAAGAAAAAAAAGAAGCAGGACTGCAAAGCATCTGATCACTTGGAAACATAATAACAAAAGCAAGATGGCTTATTATACCAACCCTCATCGGATGAACTGCAGATCTTGGAGGAAGCCCCTGTAAAGCAGCACAACTAAACGTCAGAAGGCAACCACAAGAAGATTAAGATTAATAAATATGCAAGAAGCGAGTGAAGTGACGAGTGCTCAAGTGTGTAATGAAAGTGTACAACAATTTTCTTCATTTTCCCTTAAAATGTCAGGTGAGAACTCAGTACAGTTAAACTACCAACTACAACACAATTGTAGTCCTGAAAGAGGTAATTTCAAATTACCTCTGCCATCTCAATTGCTGAAACACCAAGAGCCCATACATCCACCTGTAGTGAAGAGTCCAAGTGTCATCAAGGAGAAAAAAAATCAGTGATTCCACTCTTTAGATACTTGTGCAGCTATAGTTTCTAACTGGCTATACATCAGACCCAAATTTCTCAATCAATAGGATCCGGTAGCGCTGGTTTGCACAACCATATTTGGTAAAACGGTAATTACTTTCTTTAAGAGATATAATACTAGGTTAGTGGACGTGAAGCTTGAACTTCAGAATTCAGATATGGAAGGAACCATTGCATCAGTCATATAATCTGAAGTTGTGTACATTGATCGAAAAAATTTACGGAGTTTAGCAGACAAAATTATTTTCAAATAGGAAGCATACCTTCCCATCATAACGGTTTTCCTGAATAACCTCAGGGGCCATCCAATGCGGAGTCCCAATGAACTTCAAACAAGACAAAACATTAACGAATCTCACCATCAGGCACAAAACATCTTCAGGGTAAATTCTTTTCCAATTAATCAAAGGCAGCTTGATGAATTAACCATAGCAAACTTTATTCACCAAGTATTTACCGTGTTTCGCTTAGACATAGTCCGCGTAAGTTGAGCTGCAACCCCAAAATCACCTGTAAAGATCAAGGAATTAAACTTTAGAATCAGTTTGCGGTTGTAAAGCAATAAAAAGAATTTTTAATTAACAACTGATAAGGCCGAGCTAGATTTCAAGCTTAAACGCATAAAAGCCAGCATGTGCAATAGAAACAACATATGTAAACGCCACTCTTCAAGTAGGTGGATAATTCCCCAAGCTAACTTACCTAACTTGACCTCTCCTTGTTCGGTCAACAAGATATTTCCACCCTTGATATCTCTATGGACTTTGAATATTGAGTGCAAGTATGCAAGGCCCTACATATAAGACGTAGAGACAAACAGAAGTATTAGGGCCTGTGACAAGTTGAAACAGATGTGTTCAAGCAGCGAAAACGCCAAGCATCAAATAAAGGAAACGATAAACCAGCTTTCCTCTTTATGCTTCTATCTATACCTTCAACGCCTCTCGACAAATATATGCAATCTGATACTCCTCCAACGCCTCCTCGGTAACGTTCATCAAATCAGTAACGCTTCCACCTCCACAATACTCCATCACTATCTGCCAGACGACACAAATTAGTGACTAGAAAGAGACTGTATCCTCAAAACCAATACATAAACCACAAAAGCTACTAATTCTATGGCACAGATGCTGCTCACCCAAAGATAATCATCTCCTTGGAAACTACCAAGGTAACGGACAACATTCGGATGATTACACTGCTGCAGCATCTCAATCTCACCGCGAATCTCCTCATACCCCTCCTCCTGTTAAAAAATAAGAAGCATGAATCACACTGAGTGCTTTAACATTCAAACTTAGGCCAAAGGACAAAGCTTTCAATACCCCTTCGGTAAGTGAAATGACTTTAATAGCAACAATCTCAGACGTTTTCAAATCCCTAGCTTTGTAGACAGATCCATATGATCCTTTCCCTGCCAACACACAGATCTCCAGTTTTCAACGGCTGAGAGATCATATAACTAAATCTTTGAGAATAGTAACGTTACCAAGCTCGTTGAGGAACTCGTATTTGGTGGTGGGATCTTCTCTAACGCAATCGGGAAGGGACGTGGTGGACATCTTACTGCTCCGCTGCTGCAACGAAGAGGTGGATTTACGGTTGTTCTTGCCACCGAAGCTCGATTCCTGCATACTCGCTACAGCTCTTCCCATAGTTGACAGATCCGTCTCCTTCTCCTTCTCCTTTCCCTTTTTAGACGAAGAAGGCTTCACCACAACGAAGGTACCGTACTCTCCCTCCTCCTCGTCGGAAGAAGATTCTTCATCTCCTGGACTGTTCTTGCTGTCCTTCTTCACAATCATGGTGCCGAAGTCTCCGTCGTCGTCGTCCTCGTCGTACGACGCGCCGCCGCCTCCGAAGTCCTTGGGGAGACGCTTGAGAAGAGGAGGGAGCGTAGAGTCTTCGTCGTCGTCTCCTTCGACGTCGCTGTCGCTCTTGTAGACCATTGTAGCGTATAAATCGACGGTTTCGTCTTCATCGGGTTTGTCTCGATCTCGGCGTTGATCGGAATCGGAGTCGGAGTGAACTACGAATGTGGAGTAGAGGTCGGGGGTAGGATCCGGTTTCCGGCTCCGACGAGATCTCGGCGAGTTGTGATCCATCGTTGGGCTCTACAGTGGTCCCGGAGAGCAAAAGAGTGCGGCTCGTAATCAAATTAAACGTAATTTCTAAAAATAAAAATTTCAAACTGGAATATTATAGACTTGCATTCATATTAGCCAAATTCATATAGCTTATTGTCGACAAAAAATATACTAGAAACATAAACTTTTCGGTAAAAAATATACTAGAAACATCAATTCAAACTTTTATATATCTCATTTCATAATAGAGTTTATGTTTGGAATAAAAGAAGTGGACAACTCTAAAGTTTGTGTTTTAATTGATGCGTCTTATTTATGCTCTCGTGCTTCATCAGTTCCTCATTCTAATGTTTTATGTTTTAGATATTATTGAATGTTGGACCTTTAGAAAATCTTATGGCAAACAAAAAATGTTTAACTAAGTTAGAATTACCTATTTGTGAGATAATGTAGATTTTATTCAGCATTTAATTTTATACTATTTTATTTTTATGACAAGATGCTAATTTTAACTTTTAATATCATGTACGATATGGTCTGATTATCCAAAATAAGTATCAAATTTTTTAAAAATCTAATGAGGCATTATGTTTTGTAGGTGTTACTCGGTTTGTCTGTGTACGAGAATACAAAAAGGTCTTATTTTTTTGTTATTGTTTCGAAGATCTCAAATATTGATAATATCCCCTTATTATTAAAAGGGAAGCAAATAAAAAGAGAAACCTTAAAAATGTACTATATTTACAATGGTGCCATTATGACGACGTGTCGCACAGTCAAGCCTTCTCAGGCTGCTTTTGAAAAAACCCACGCCCAGCTTAGCTATTTACCACTATTGCCATTGGACTAACCCCAACATTTAATTGCATGTTCCTTATATATAATGTATAAAACATGGTTATCTGGCATACATTAGTTTCAGACAAATCATCTCCTATCTCATATCTTATATTGTCACGTAGTTAGTAATAAAAAGCCATGATTTTACACAGTATTTTGACCAATCTAAATGTTTACAATTTTATATTATAATTCCAACGAACTATTTAATTGATTTTTACATTTCCTGTATTTGGGACTATTTCTTGGTCAAGAACTTAATAGATTATTTTTCTAGCGGACAATATGTATTGTACGTATGTTAATATATTGTCACGTAGTAACTAATAAAAAATCATGATTTCCATAGAATTTTGACCAATCTAAATGTTATCCCATAGATTTATAATCCCAACGAAATATACCATTATGATTGTTACTGTGTTCATACTTTGTATGATCAAGGTAAAATGAATAATTTATTTTCTGTAATTCATAATTGAGGATTTCATCTTTATGATCTTACCTATTATGTAGTCAATCTAATATAAAAAATTAGGGATATTTTTGTGTCATCTTCATCTCTACGGAAATCATGTTCTTCATTCGAGTCAAAATCATATTGTTTATGGTAATACTTGATTGCCATGATTAACGGTAGCTGTTATATGCATTGAGTACTGCTTGACGTGATTACTAATACATTTTCAATCCCATAAAGAAATTCTTTGACTTTCAATTTGAATTTAGTCCTAAAATAGTTTTATTCGGTATTTATTAACTTCCTAAAATTTCAATATTTTATAATACCTTAAACCCGGATTGTCAATTTGTTTGATTGCACGTATATGTGATATATCAATCGCATTTATTAGTGAATAAGTTGGAACTTATATAAATACCGAAGAAGATACTTCTTCGACCATATCATCATCTTTTCTGTATTCATTATTCTCTAAAAGTTTCTTTTCCCCTATGATTCAAAAAAAAATGGCAGGCTTAGATTTTGTTAGCGACTTGAAGCCTTTCAAGTCAATGTGGAAAATAAGAGTTAAGGTGATTCGTCTGTGGAAGCAGTATTCTTGTGCTTCCGGAGAAACAATGGAAATGGTGTTAGCTGATTCTAGAGTAAGTCTGTTGTTATCTGTCTAAGACTTCATCTAATAGACTTATTAATATATATATTTGACCATATTGTTCAAGTTTCCTTATGTTTTTACTGTATTTTTCAGGGTGATATGATCCATGGTACTGTGAAAAAAGAAATGGTCAGCCAGTTTGAAACTTTAATCAGTCAAGGTGAATCGAAGTTGATGGTGAATTTCACCATGGCATCCAGTTCTCTTTAGTCAATATGGAGTTCGTTTTCTTTATATTTTGTTACTAGACTTATTTTCACTTTTTTTCCTATGATCTAAATACATTTTACTTTACTCTCATTGACAGGTATGAACACATTAAGTGTGTAGCAGTTGGAGAAGTTGCTCTGTTTTTACATAATTACTGGAACTCAACCAATGTCCCTGTTGTCCTATGTGTGTTACAGTTTTGGAAATTGATTGGGGTGTTGGTAACTTACAGTTCTAATACTTTAGTTGCTGTATTTGTTAATTTTGATATTCGTTTATGGTGACGTTTATTTTTTGGATCATGATCAGGTGGATTCAAGCACATGGCAACAATTGATGGATTTTCGAGAATTTTATTTGAGCCTGATGATGTTCCAGAGATCCAGTCTTTCAGAATGAGGTAATACAATTTGATGGTTGAATAGATAACTAACTTGAAAGATAAAAGAAATAAGTATTTAGTTCTTTTTTTTTTACATTATCAAATCTCTATCCTGAATATCTTCAACAGTTATGATTGTAACCTTCAATCAACCCCTTTACACGGTCAGAGTTTTTGCGAGATGGTGATACCTTCTCCAAACCTAAATAAGAATATATTTCAGTTGATGTTCTATCAATAATAAAAAGAAAAGCAGACCCCAGATGAGGGGAGGAAACGTTAGCTGAAATAAATGAGATCGAAGTTTCAGAAGTTTCGATTCTAATCATTAATCACTCATACTCCTTTGATAAGATTGAATATCATCCCTTTCTTATTAAGTTGCGAATGTTTGCTACTTAATTGAAAATTGTTGAGTGATCAATATTCTCTTACCTGCAGTCGGGATTCAAATAAGGAACACATAGTGGAGGGCTGAAAATCTTCGGGAACCAGAATCTTCATTCACACGAGTTGCTGAGTTTTTAAATTTTGTTTTGAAGGAGAAGATTCACGAGACCGAAATCATCGAGATAAACCAAATACACAAAATTGAAGATGAGGAAGGTGTATCACCCAAAAGATTACAAGTGACAGCTAATTCTAGATGAATCGAACAAATTTAATTTTTCTGTAATAACCCTTATTTTTTTTTCAGGCAAAGTAATTGATTTTCGTGAGACGAAGAAAAGTTCTTTTTTTGTTTTTAACAACAATCTTTTTTTTTAGTCAAAGACAAGTTATTTTTTTTGGGCCTTATCCTCTTTCATTCAAAAGAAATGGATTTTTGAAGATAATTTCTTTTTTTTTTGGTTTAAGACAACTATAAAAGGCCCAACAATCTACTGTTATTATATAAATCTAAGGTTCACCAAATATAAATTAACAAGTTTAAGAATTAAGGTTCACGAAATAAAATCCACTATATTAAGTGCTTGAAGTATATTTCACTTTTATTATTTATGTACTTTTCAATTTTATATACATCACCTTATATTATCTTCACCATGCAAAAATACAATTTAATAATTTTAATATATCAGTTTTATATTTTTCTCATCCCGCGCAGGGCGCGGGTCCTATCCTAGTATGATGTTAATTGACTATTGTTATTTTGTTGACGTTTCTATACTTCATTGCCACTAAAATTTTTTTGATCCAAAATTACAAGAAGCGTTTGATTTCAAATCTAAGTTACCTAATTATGATTTGGTTATTGCTAGAGAAGACTTTGATCTAAAATCTATACCTTTTAAAATATATTTATATGATGATTTTTTTCATTAAGAATCCAATAAAATTTATAAGAAAAATGAATGTATCAAATGAGGCATGTTGTGCTTATTAAATATTTTGGCTATAACAATCGAATATGGGTTGAACTTATAGACCCTGGATTTTTTTTTTTAAATAATTGACACTATATAAATAAAATAACCCTAAGACTACCAACCTTGAGTCACGAAAAAAAGAAATTAAAAAAATATCATCACTCTTGATACTGAAAGAGATTTTGTTAAAGTCAAAATCAATCAAGCAAATAATTCAACTTTTAAGTATAAGAATTGTGTTTAAACCTACAAGCCATTAGAATTTGATTAAAGATCGAATGAAACACACAAAAAATAACTTAATATGTATATCTAGTTAAATAATTTAGTTTGAATACAAAATTAATATTACTGTTTTATTGAGAATATATATTAATCCGCACAAGGTGCGAGTCCACAACTAGTATATATATACATATAATTTTTTTAGTTCTAATGTTCATTTTATTTAAAATTATTTAATTAGATACAATTTTAAATTAATATTATAAGTTACAAAATTTCAATATTCATATTGGTAATCAATGTATTAGTTATGTTATTTGATTCATAGTTTTATTTATGGAACGTAGATTCTAGATCAAAATCTTTTCTATAATATAATTAATAAATTAAGAAACTTTGATTGAAACTTTGATTGAAATTAAACTTTGATTTGTGAAAAAAAAATATGTATATAAGTCTTTTTATGAATTTACATTATTATAAAATTTCTTCTTACAAATAAGTCTTTTTATAAAATATGTCTTTTTATGAATTTCTTCTTACAAATAAGTCTTTTTATAAAATATGTCTTTTTAGAATCAATCAAGCAAATAAGTCTTTTTATGAATTTCTTCTTCATTGGAGTTCATATTGACACCTATTAAAAATACACAATAATTAAAAACATACTTCTATTTAATAAATTTTATAAACTAAAATAATAAATTATATATATCTAGTAAAATGTGTATTTTTAAAATTTTTAATAGGGAGAGATTGTATTCTTTGGACTCATATTTTGATTGATACAAAAATTCGGTGGTTTAAAAGAGAAGCAAACTTCATTTTAAAAATAATAAATAAATAAAACATTCAAAGAAACATTAGGAATAGTTATTAACACGCAAAATATGCCTAAATATCACAATAAGTTGTTGGTGTTATCACAAAACAATAAATAAACATCTAGTTGGTGTTATCACAATAAGCAAAATAACACGCAATATTAGTTATTAATAAACAATAAGCAATAAGCAATGATAAATAGGTAAAAATTACCTAAAATCATGGAAAATAAGACAACTAAGCAAAATTACTTCATAAATAATAGTATAGATATATATATATATATATCTAATATATTAAAACTAAGGTATAGTTAATATGTGAATCACAATTTTAGCTAACTAAATGATTATTTATTAAAATTCGGCACAAATGAATGTAGGTCACTAAATGTTTTTGTTTATTAATTTATGTAAGTTTCTTATAATTTTTCTTAAAACTAAATCTCATCTGGATCTTATGATATTTCAATGTGGTGTGTTATCATTCGTTGTATCTAAGAATTAGAAGAAAAAAAAAACAATTCTCAACAATATAAGATACATTGCCTTTTGTTGCATATACAAAATCTCCAAAAAAGTGATTAAAAAAAACTAACGATTTAAATAATAAGATATATATGTTTCAATTCAATAGTTTGTATTTAGATATGTATCTTGAACAATATAATAGTTTTGCAGTATGATATGTATCTTGAACAATTTAATAGTTTTGTATTTAGATATATATGTTGAACAATTTAATAGTTTTGGATTTAGATACGTATCTTGAATTCAACAAAAGTAAGATCTATATCTATCTTTGGAGATTCACAATCAATAATTTAATTAGTTGAAGGAAGTAAGACTGAATTTTGCTAATAAAATTAAAATCTTTAATAGTCAAGACTCATTAGGTCAACGAGAAAAGGAGATTAAAAAGTAAAGAACATAATAAAAGCATCGGCAGTCAAAACCAAAACCAAACCAAAAACAAAACCAAACCCAAGTTCGAGTTCGAGTTCCTAAGAAATAATAAAAGCTAAAGACGACCCGACCGACCCTTGTTCTTCTAAATATATTGAGTTTCCTTTTTAGTTATCTCTCCCTTCTCAAAACCAAAGCAGGAATCTCTCTGTCTGCGAGGGAGCGCCTCCTCTAAAACCCTATTTAAACAGCTCCTCTCTTGCCTCCTCTTTCCTCATTCACCAAATCTCTCTCACTCTTCTCTAAACCTAAAAAGCTTCCTCCTTTTTTTTGCTCTCCTCGGTTCCATCGCTCTCTGCCAGGTCTCTAAATCCGAATTCGATCGAAAAGGTGTTAGCTTTTGATCTAAAGTTTTCGATTTGAATCTTGATTTGGTTCGTTTGTGATCTGGAATTTGAATTTTTACCCTTGCAGGACGTGTGTGTGTGTGGAGATATGGCTGCTGCGGAGGAAGGTGCTGTGGTTCACCCGTCTCACGAAGAAATCTCTGAGGCTTTTGTTAACCAGTACTATCATATAATGGTAAACGCCACTGATGAAGCTTACAGGCTTTATGTTGATGGTAGCGTTATCACCAGACCTGGAGGACGTCCTCATGGTCCCATGCTCTCTTTTACATCCCTCCAGGTACCAATTAATTCAGTTATTATTGCTTGTATAGATCTCACTCTCTCCTGTTTATAGTATGTTGCTTGCGTTATTAAACTTATTATCAGACATTAAATGCAGTTTTTAATCATAATGATTGGCTTTTAATCACATTGTTTTTTTTTTTATCATACAGGCTATCAAGGAGCACTACCTAACCTGTGAATATAAGGGAACGACATACGACGTGCTTAGTGTTGATTCTCAGAGGTCGTTGCAAGATGGGATACTAATCATGGTTGTTGGTTTCTTGACGGGTAAAGACAACCTCAAGAGGAAGTTTTCACAGACGTTTTATCTGGCGCCTCAGGACAAGGCCTACGTTGTCGTCAATGACATGTATCGTTTTGTTGATGAAGAAGGGTCTTCCCTTCCTCCAACTGTTGTTGAATCTGGTAAGTGGTGGTCTAAGTCTTCTTGTATTCATTATTTTAACGTATTCTTAATGGATGATGAGAACTACTACCATTGCAGTGCCAGAAGCTGAAGTGGCGAAGCCAGTTGATGAGGTTAGCAAGACCGAGCCGGTGCAGAAGGTCATCGACGATGCTCCTGCCAAGAAGTCTGTTAAAGCTGCTGAGGCTAAGAAGGTTGTTGCTGGAGCTGCTCCTGCTCCTGTTGCTGCTCAAAAGCCTAAAGAGCCAATTGCTGAAACTGCTGCTGATGGAGCAAAGAAATCTTATGCTGCGATGGTGAGTTTTCGGTCATGCGGATTTTGACTTTTTTACATGTGACATCTATGTTAAAGTGATGTTGGTGATTACAGGTTCAATCACTGTCGAGGAACGCTGCTCCGTTCCAAGCTAAAGCAGCCCCGGTTCAGAAACCTAGATCCATGGCGCCACCACCCAAAGCCCGTGCAGCAGCTCCAGCACCTGCTGTTGTTGGTAAACCTGAAAAGAAAAGTGATCAGAGGATCGTTGATGAACCAGGTTAGAAGGCAGAGACCATTGTCATTGGATTCTTTTACTGTCAGATGGTTAATATGTTGTTTTTTTGGTTATAGGAACTTCGGTATTTGTGTCAAATCTGCCGATGGATGCAAAGGCGCCTCAGCTCTATGAACTGTTCAAGGACTTTGGTCCTATCAAAGAAGGTGGAGTTCAAATCAGAAGCTCCAGGGTAAATGATCTTTAATCGAATCTCTTATCTTTCCTTTTAAAGAAAGCATAATCAACAATACTAAACTTGTTTACTTATTGAGTCTCAGGCTAGTGGAAGATGCTTTGGTTTTGTTTCCTTTGAATCTGTTGCTTCTGTCCAGAGTATGCTTAAGGTAATTTTACAAAATACAAAAATCTTGTTTCCCTTTTGAAAAAAAAAAACTAGTATGAATATTAAATTCCACAGGCTGCCAAGACCAACCCCTTCAAGCTTGGGGAGCATAAGCTTCGTGTAAAGGAAAAGCAAGGCAAGCTTCTCTTTCGTTAAACCACTCTTATCTAAAAAAATAGTAGTCAGTTTCCTAAACCTTTGTATGGTTATTTTGGCTTTTGCAGTTGAGTATGATGGCAAACAGTCTGGTGGGAGAAGTGGAAGCAAGGCACAGAATGGCTCTGTAGATGAGAGCAAGACTCCTACTGGTTCTGTAGATGAGAGCAAGACGCCGAGTGGGTCTGCAGATGGAAGCAAGTCTGAGAATGGCTCTGCAGCAGGTGGGGAAGATGATGATGGCTTCAAGACTATTACAAGCCGTAGGAACAGAAGAGGAAACGGAGACAAGAAAAACAGTGGTACTCCCAAGGTCAAAGCTTGATATAATCTCCTCTCCTCTGCAAACACCCAACAGTACAAGAAAGAGTTACAGCCTTTGATAGATTATTAATTGTTTGAAGAGAAGGGAAACTTGAGATAATTTTTCGACATTACAGATTTACATCTCTTTACTTTGTTTAGGTCTTTTTTTCTTACTCATGGAACTCATAATAGTTCTTCTGTTGGTTTTTGTTCTGTCTTTTCACCAGACAAATTTCTATTTTCCATTTCTTATATTCCAAAAAAGAGGTTATTGGAACGTTCTCCTTTCTCCGTTTTTTTTTTAGTGTTTGAAGTGATTAATTTAAGTTTAGTGAATTTTTAGCTGAATATTAGAATTTAGTGTGATTTTGGTTAAACAGTTCTAGAATTTTCTATAAAATCATAAGATTTAGATTTTTATTTTTATAACAAAAAAATCCTTTTCAAACACTCTAAAACTGTTTATAGTGTTTTATAAAATGACAAGTTTAATAACACTGGATTTTAAAATATTTTTTTAAATTCTAGTTTGAATAACAGTGCGAATTAGTCATTTTAATATAAATCATCTCAATCCAAATCCATGAGCGGGGCTGGGATAAGTTTTATATGGTGAATGGGGTTAAAGTTTAAATATGTAAGTAAATAAGTTGAAAGAATATATTTCAATGTTCATGCCCTTTCCTCACATATGGTATCTTTGTTATGCTTTCAGATATTTGCTGAGAAGAATATCCGTACACCTGTGGCCTATTATTGTTCTGATTTGAATGTCTAGTAGATCAGACGGTTTGATCACATGGTGGCTGACCTGACCAGGGAGATGACTACATTCATCATCTTATGGTAAGTCAACTGCCACTGCATGAGGCTATGTGAAGGGTTTGGAAAACTTCCATATCTCAGTTCTGATCATATTAGCTTATGTTGATTTCTCGTAACACAGGACTCCAGGATCCAGCATGATGGGCACAGTGGATGTTGTCGAACCTCAGAATGGTAAGTTTAGAAGATCACTTTTGTAAGATCTTAATAATCGTCATGCTGTTGTTGTTGTTGTTGTATTGGAAGGCAGGAGCATTGGTAAAACATCTCTAAGCACCTCCTTCAATTCTTTCATCAGCCAATGCCACACTTTATAATCTTCTGACCTCGCTGTTTAAGCTCTGTTAACCCCTGTTAGTAAGCAGAGCTGATTGTGAAGCCACCAAAGATGCTAATCAGGAGAATCTTCAAGCACCACAGAACTTCCCTTTAGCACCATTTTCTATCAAGGTTTGGCTATTGATCGATAAAATGTTTTCACTGGTTGATGATATATAGATGCTTGGTAAATCCTCTTATCCTTTCGTGCTTGGCATCAGGACCCTCGTGACTAGGAAACGTCTTCAATGAACCTAGAGGAGCAAGGGCATTAAAGAGAAATAAATGTCCATGAGACTTATGGATTGCTTAAACAAATCCATTTTGGAAACTAGAAGTAAAGGATTAAGTGATCAGTTGATTAAACCAGAAGGTGCCATCATACAAGAGTTACCGAGATATTTTTAGTCATCTTACCTGATAACAACCACGTATCTTCATTCTAACGTAATGTTTTCTCTATTTCATAATCTCCCGGTCCCATAATTTGCTATACACATATAGGTTCTTGGGCTTTCTCAGGAAATTTTCTAATTTTATTGGAGATTCTCTCCAATAAATTTAACTTACACCAAGAGCAAGTTCTTGATTGTATTTTATCAGGTTGGTAAGCTGAAGGATGCAATGTCCAATACTTATTCACAACTCGAGGTCGGCTATGAGTACCTTCTTCAAGTCTTTTTGATATAATAAGCAAGTCCGAGTAATCCATTAATAGAACCAGTAGTTACTAATCTCTCCATACCAATGCAACACAGTACATAAAATGGTAAAATGGTATAGTGCGTACATTTTATGTATTGTTTCCTTGATATCAAACCGCACATTTAACTCAGGCAATGAAAGAGTCGGTGCAATTTTATCTCCGGCATCATGTTTCTTTACTGGTTCGTCCAATGCAACATGTTAGCTTCTTCCAGTTATACCTACTTCAAGTTCAAAGAGAGCGTATAGTATTTTATTACATCATGTCTCGGTTTATATATCTGGTTTAGCCAGCCAAACTTAATTCGGTTCATGTTGCAGAGAAGAACCGCTGAGTGAGAGGCATCACTGCATGATCTTGGTTTTGTTTCATCAGTTTTCAGTTTAGGTTGAATAAAGTTTCCTCTTATGAATACGTGAAGGTATATCCTATGATTTGTTCCATTGCGAATCAAATCCCTTTCAAGAAAATTAATAATTTAAGTTGAGCTTTATCTGTTCGAGTGTCCCATCAATCAAGTATTGTTAATTTTTAAAAGAAAAAGAGAATGATGTACATATGTAATTAAAATTGAATTAGCGGTTATAAAAATAAGTAAATAAAAATAAAAATAGCATTGCTTGATAAAGAGAAAACAACAATTATGCGAATGTGACACCTCTCTCGTCTCAGGTTTGGAATACAAATCTCTTACACGTCAACGATTTTGCTAGATTTGATTCCATTCCTTTCTCCATCGAATTCCCACCTACCTTTTTTCCCTAGAATATGTGTCAACATAGCTTATTTTCCAAGAAATATTCATTTTTAACTATTTCCTTAAGATCTTTGGACTAACACGAAACTATATATGAAATGACTATAACCATAAAGTTTAAGAGGATGAAAAGGTAGAATATCATCTCATAATTATAAGAATCCTTTTTGACAACTGGTGATTGTATTCATAGTTACTTTTTAAGGATGTAATCATAGTTGTTTGAACTAAAGCCTATTCTAAGAGGTGAATTCATTGATATGGAAATTAATCTCGAAGGACTGTACACAGATTGCGAATGACTCAAAAATTTCAAGCACAACAGTTTTCATTTCTCTCACAGCCATTTCTAATTAACATTCACTGTCTTTTTAATTGAAGAACTGTTTTTTTTTGTAACTGAAATTAATTGAAGAATGTTATTTATAAGAGATGTATTCTTTTATAAAATAAATGTTATGATTTAAGTGCAATTTTATAGATACTTCTATTTTCTTCTAATTAAATTCGTAAAATATTTAATATTAGTATATAATTTTAATTATTAAACTGAATAATTCTTTTTCTTTAAAATGCTCCTACATGTCTTAAATAAAATATAGATAGGATTTTGTTACCGAAGCTTTATTCAAGTTATATTAGTGGTCTAATATTCATACCTAGTGTTCAGAATGAGCAAAAAAATGTAGAGGCAAAGAAGGTCATCCAAATTATATTTTAGGTTTTTATATAATTTGACAAAGAAAAAAGAGGCAATAAAGTCATCATATCTTCAGATTTCAGATTTTTAAGACAAGCATTTGAGTTTTCTTTACATCAACCAAAAATAAAGATTATATTTATAATCTGATCAAGTTCTTCGAAAATGTTGGACCAGCCTTGCAAATAGTTGAAGTTTCACTTATATTGACGAGATTCGGGACTACTTTTTTTATGTTGACCATTGTAGACACTTTATCTCAAGCACAGAAAGCAAAAACTGGTTTCTACTCGTAGTTTATGTGGTTAGACAAATTTCCGAAAGCGTATACATATTACAGATCACTACTGTAAAATTAAACATCTATCATGAAGAAAATATCATTTGGGAATATAATCATATATGATACGCAAGGATCTACACACCCACTTGGACACGTGTTACTTGTCCAATCTCTGACATGATTCACGTTCCCGGGATATTTCTTTGAGGCCATTTTCGTAATTAACGGAGAGATGTCCTGAGCTGGCGTGTGGGGACTACGTACCTTACTTACCTCAAGCCAATGGGTAGCCCTTAAGATTATAATAAAATTATCTGGTTTTATGCGATCAAGATCACGTCGGATTAGGGTTAGGACAGGAGTTGGATCCATTAATATGAGATATCCTCATATCCATAACCAGCACAAAGTGTTTCTTTTTCACAATGAAGGTACTTTGATAAGTAAAAACTAATCCAGAAGATAGGTTCTCGAGATCTGAATAAAATGTTTATACATGTCAGAAGATAAGTATGTTCAAGGAGAAATGTCAAGATTTTAAGATTTTCAAATCATATCATGTTGAGTTAAAATGCGTAAATCCAGTGTTTTTAAAACCGGACCACATACCGGCTAACGAACCAAAATTTTTATGAGTCATTGTGGTTCGATCGGGTCTTAATCGGGTTCGATCGGGCTTACTTAGACTAAACTAAATTTTAATGATATTTTATAAATAATATGCATATTTTTTTAAAAAATAGATCATATCAAATCAAATGTTTAAATGGCCATAATGTATAGAAAAACTTAAAAATACCAATTAAAATCTAAAATCAATATGAAAAGCACATGTAATCTTTATTCACAGATCTTATCACTCTAAATCTTCATCACCGTTAAAAAATTATATACAGATTAGGTAAAATTTATATTTTGAAATACAAATTTCAGAAACGAAAATGTTTTAATTATTTAAAGTCTTCAAAACAAGTGATCATGAAGTAAATTTTTTTTTAAAGTGAGAAGTAGACAAAACAATATCTTAACGTGAATATTAAACTTTGTGAATCTTGTAATTTAAGAGTTATAGAGACGACAAAAAAAAGACAAGAGATGATATTTTATTAATCTTTGATAAATCTTATTTTTACTTTAAAAAAAAAGAAAAATGAATTGTTTCATTAAAAAAAAATTGGCTTATATGCGAACCGGGGTTTGACCGGTTCACTGGGTCGCCGATTTCTGGGTTTTTGACGGTTCAATAGAGATTTTCAATTGGTTTGATTTTAGTTGGGTTTTAACATTAACCCAACCCGAATTATTTCCGGTTCATGTTCAACCCGGTCAAAAAAACACTGCGTAAATCTGTTTTCTTCATGATATTCCAAGTGATTCATATGTCCATCTATCTCTTCATACAATATTACTCTAACGAAACATCTACATGTTTCCGTATGTTTAATCTCATCTAGCACTATCTAAAAAGTGATAATAAGTTTATGTTTTTTATTTACCAAACGGCTATTTTCATTATTTAAATAAAATAAAAATAATCTAGGTAGTCAAATCGGAATATAAAGAATTTTAAATATCATGTTTCATCTGAATCACTAATCTAAACCAAACCTTAAAAAATTCTCACTTGTACACTTGTTCATAAAGTAATGGTATTATTGTTCGGACTGAAAAAGTATTGGATGCTGTATCATACGTATCTTAGAATGTTACACTGGTACCATTGTAGGACCTGATTACGATGAACCTTAGCCGTTCCTCTGACTCGGACTTAACATAACAGAGATACACGTGTCAAGTACACTTTACGAAGACACGTGTCCACTTCCCCTCCCCACCTTTACGGTGAGGACGACACGTAAGTAGCCAGTGAATAATAAAAAAAAAAGGCATTGTTTACAAAGGAGCAATAATAATAGGGCAAATAAAGGAAGGGGACAACGAGATTAAAAACAATAATTTAAAGGAAAAATAAAAACTCTGAAGCCGTACTAAAACGTGTCAATGTGAGGGATCATCTGATCTCCACTTGGCCCTTTTTCTCTCTGCTCTTCTCATACATTGGCTATTCTCGTCATTTTCTTTTCTTCTACATGCCCATACAATTTATTTATTCAGTTTATTTAAATAAATAATGTGTAAATGGTAGCTTATTATATTTTTCTTACATACTCAAATTGGGTATTACAGTTCCTACTTTTGTTTGATACAAATTTAAGCAGAAAATAGAAAAAATAATTAGGGGGGGAATGGTAGACTAATCTAAATGGAAGTGAATATTCGGTGTTGCTCTTGTACTGAGAACTTCAAGTTCTCTAGTCCTGTCTCATCCATTGAATGTATTTTCTGGTCTCCCCAAGAAAGTAACTAACAGGAAATAAAACATTCGTGAATTTCTTTTCTAGGGAAAGAAATCAAAGAGAAAGATTGTAAACTTTATTTTCTGAGATATTGGATATGGGTGGGATCAAAATCTAATCTTATTTAACTCGGATCACTGTTACATCATCTCTCAGTACAGTGTTCTCTTCTTCATGTCTGAAGCAAACGAGAGAACTAGAGAAATGAGTAGAAGTATGTTCCCAAGAGATCTGCTTCAGAGATTTCCCCCTATCTCAGCTAAAGTTGTAGATGGTGAAGAAGAAGAAGATGAGGAGATTGAGTTGGATCTTAGTTTATCTCTTGGCGGGAGGTTCGGAGTTGACAAAAGCAAGCTCGCGAGATCTTCCTCTGTCGTGGGCCCCACGATGCCTTTTTTCCGGGAGAATCATCAGCCAGAGACAGAGATGAGGCCTGTCGAGACATCCGTGGCGGGACATATGGCTTTGACGAGAGCGACGTCGTTGCCGGTGGAGACGGAGGAAGAGTGGCGGAGGAGGAAGGAGATGGAGAGTTTAAGGAGAATGGAGGCCAAGAGAAGGAGAAGCGAGAAGCTTCGTGCCAGAGGCAGCGGCGGAGGGAACATCATCAAACCACCCGAAGCTAATAATGATAGTGTTATGGGAGAAGGTTCCACCCCTACGAGGCGGCGAGGTAGGCCGCGGTTGGTACTGCCACGGTGGTCAGGGACGGCTAACGAAGGTGGACTTTTACGACAACACAGTGCTGGTCATGTTTCGCTGCAAGTCTCTCGTGGAAGTTCTTCAAGTGTTTCCGAGATGGAAACCAAATCTCATCAAGGTATACTGTTCTGATCATCATTACACAAATATCTAAAATTTGTTAAGACTTCGTTGCAAACAAAAAAAAAACTTTGTTAAAACTTGAACTACAACCAAATGAATGCATCAATCTGAAAATCATTATATCAATCTGATATCATTACACACACTAAGTTAGTTAGTTTCTGCTGCTGGAAATTAAGCCTAATCTTTGATACAAATTGTTTCCACCTTTTTGTAACCTGAAAGGTCATTTGCTTAGATATGAATATTTAAAGTTTTAGACGTACCAAATACTCTCTTTTTTTTGGTAACAATGTATTCTAAGAAACAGTGGTGTTTTGATTCATTCAAGCATCTAGCGAAGAAGCAAGAAGCTTACCGTCGCCACAGCAACAACATCAACAGGAAGCAATGGCAATGCCAGATAATGGGCTAAGAAGATTGAGTTCAGTGGACATGAGGATAGAGCCACCACCACTAGGGAACGGGAAAAATGTGATGCCATGTGTGTTCACCAGGGGAGATGGACCTAACGGGAAGAGAGTTGATGGGATTCTTTATCGATACGGTAATGGTGAAGAAGTGAAGATCATGTGTGCCTGCCATTGTGATATCTTGTCTCCTGCTGACTTCGTTAAACATGCTGGTGGTCCTCATGTTGATCATCCTCTTAGGCATATTATTGTCGACACTTCTTCTCTTTCTAATCTCTTTTAGAAACCCCCTCTCTTCATTTGATCCCCTTTATTTTTAAGGCCAGATTTTAGAGAAGAAGATGCTCAAGAGTTTTAGTTCAGACAACATATATATGCTGTCTGATTCTGGTATTTTTTTCAATTTTATATTTGTATTTTTACTTTATACAGAGAAGCAGAAACAAAACATTGTTATCAGTTTTAACTTTTAAGAGAGTAACATTAATGATGCATATGGTGTTGAGTACACAAATAAAAACCCTACTACTCTCAAAATAGGAAACAGATTTGAAAAATAAAAACAAAAAGCTAAAAAAGCTTCGAATGGCTACGCACTTGTTTGCTTGCTGCTGTACAAATCCTCTAATAACAAATCTCCTTGATCACAATCTAGAAGGCTGGATTCGTTTCAGTTGTTTTACACCTTGTTTCATCGTTGGCCTTATCGAGAGGCTATCGACCGTGCATTTGAGTGCTAATTATAAATGCAGAACCTCGACCCGATCATCCAGGGGACCAGTCTCCCATAGTCCCTTTGTGAAAACATCCTTAGCTTTGACTTGACGAGACAATGTTGAATCAATTCTCGTGAGATGAGAAAGAAGGATCAAGAGTTCGCTTATCCGATATCAACTCCAAGATGACAATGCCATAACTGTAAACATCTGCTTTCTCCGAGACACGGCAAGTCATTGCGTATTCCGGAGCAACATAGCCGAATGTTCCAGCCACCCCTGTTGTGACATGAGACCGTGAAGTTCCCAAGAGCTTTGAGAGGCCAAAGTCAGATAGATAGGCGTTGTAGTTGTTGTCCAAGAGTATGTTGCTCGGTTTGATGTCTCTGTGCAAGACTTTGGGTGAACACTGCTCGTGAAGATAGGCGAGAGCACGCGCTACATTGAGAGCAATATTGTGAAGGATCTTCCACTCAAGAGCAGGCTTCGATCTTTCTTTGATGAAGTCTTCAAGGTTCCCTCCGGATAAGTACGTAGTTGTAGATAAGGAACATCTCTTTCTCGCTAGCGTGGTAACCGATTAACATGATGAGATTCGGATGCCTAACCGTTTCAAGAGACGAGATCTCAGCGTGAAAATGTTGGTCCCCTTGAAACCTCCCGACAAAAGAAGAAGCGCAGGCTCCACTGATTCATCATGAGTCGCACCAGAGACTTGTGACCCTAGCTAGTGTGTCTGATGAACTTTGTAACTCGGATAGTTTCCTTTCTTTTGCATTGTTATTCCCTGAGGATGATGGAGATAACGAAGGAGATGCAGGTCTGCTGTTTGTGATCTCGGATCGTCCTTGAGACTTTAGAAACAACACACATAACAACACACTTATTTTATTTATATTACAGAAACAAACAACAGACACATACATCTCTTATTTTATTTTTGTACAATAGAAATAAAGAAACAACACACATAACACATTTCTTATTTATCGAAACAGCACACATAACATAATAATCATTATCAAGGATCATGGAAGGGTGGCGTAGACTTACGGGAGACCAAATTACACAATCCAAAACATCTTACACGACGACGGCCTTGAAAGACTTGAGTTCATTCCAAGCCGTAAATTTTGAATACCTCATCACGATGGCCTCATAAGTTTTACTCATACCATCGACTTCATCCTTGGCAGATATGATCAGATTGTACTTTATGCCGCTATGCCGAAGCGACGTCCAATCCCAGGTTCCTCTGACGACCTTCTCGTACAAGATTCGCCTTCGACTCCTTGTTATGCTCCGAGACCGCAAACTTGGCGATCTCAACGATCTTGGGGTCCAATGCATTGACCGGAAACTTAATTGGCAGGAGGGTTGAGAATAGAAGACCAGCCACCGTCCACGACGGTGATCAATGGGAGTAGGACGAGAGAGAGACAAATCATCGACTTCATCATATTTCTCTTTATTTATTTAATTGAGCTCTTTTTCTTAGGGTCCGAAGTATCGTTGGTTTCTGGGAGTTTTTATAGCCAAAAGCTTGTACGTGCATGCTTTGTTATCGAACGTGGGCAGATAATGAACTAGTTGTCTCGATGATGAGAGTTCTTTGTAAAATAATATTTAAAAAAAAAAGAATATTTCGTGAATATTTTATAAATAATCTTCAATGTTTTTTGTGATAATAATATTTTAATTCTTGAATTATTTTATTTTATCATCAATTTGTCGACTATAAACACACAAACTTTTTGTTTAAATGCACCATTTACATGTATTTGGTAGACTATATATATCTATATATATTATTAGTCATTATTTTGTGGTGATTACAATATACTATAATATAAAATACAAAATAATATCTCGTGCATGGATATTTGATAAACAATTCTCAACGTTTTTCGGTGATAATAATAATATAATTCCTGAATTATTTTATCACTAGTTTGTTGACTAAATATTTATTTAAAAAATAAATAATTGATAAGTTTGTTATGGTCTATATAATAACTTTAGATTTATTTATACCATGCAGAAAATTCTAAAAATGGCTAAGGTCTTTCAAATCATTATGCATCCGTAAAATACTTGAATTAGATATGCAGTCTCCTTGAACATGACTAATTCCAATTCATCCAAATCGTTTAGTAAGATATATATCATACATACCTAATTTATTATGTTGTTCTAGCGGTAGCATGATACGTATGATTAATTAAGCATTATACAAGATTCATTCTAAAACACATAAGCTTTAAACTTATGTTTTGTTTAAAAACTTATTTGTTACCTTATTTTGTGGCGATTATAATATCCTATAATTCAGAATGATTTTACTAATCCATGTCCCCTTAGTACAAACTATAAGGAAAACCACTTTAGTCCTTCATATTTAGATTTATAAAAGTAATTAAAATGTAATAACATAAATAATAATTAAATAGAGTTATAATATGGTATAATAAATGTAAATAAAGTTTAAAAAAAAAAATCTAAACCCAACGCTTCTCCATCAATGTGTTCTCTCCGGTGCGTCTTGGTTCGCCTGCTAATTCTACGTTGTCGTGCCATCTTTCCTTCCTCTTTCTTCTTTCATCTGTGGTATTTTTCTATTTCCTCCTCCCTTGTTTTTTCTAACCTTGTTTTTTATGTACTCTAAGTGACCTTGTTTTCTCTGACAGCGTAAATCGGCGTTGGCACAAGGTGGGCGAAGCTTTCATCGCTGATTAAGAACCAGTAGGTGTTCGATTTTTATCTCGTTTTTTTTTCTCCAAAATTGAAGGTTAGGTTTTGAGATTCCCCTTTTCAATTATGATTTTTTTAAAAAGATTTTGATGATGTGCATGTATTAGTAAAATACTGAATGGCTTAGAAACTCAAATTGATTCAAGTTTATCGTTGGAACAGTCCTTTGATTATCTCTATAATTTTCAATTTCATAGTTCGTACTAGCAACTGCAGTTTTTGGTGCATCGTGGACTGATTGGACTTTTTAATACTTAATTAAATTAGATTTTTTATTTATATAATTTTGTAATTATTTTTATTTTGTCATAACAAGAAATGGATCATAAAATTTAAATGTGAGATTTTTAACAGTTTTAGTAATTTATAATTATTTTTAAAAAATTCAAAATATAACAGATACAGAAAAATCTAAATTTTATCATATGGTTAGTGTGATTTTTTAATTTATTTTAATAATTTAAAATTAAAAAGTGTGATAGAAGATATACTATTTTTTTATCAAATTTTTATTATTTAAAATCATTAATTATTATATATTTTAGCCACATTAGGTAATTCCGTAACTTTTATTTAGGGCAAATAATACAGAACATTAATAATAAATTTATAATTAGTTTAATAAAAAATTTATTATATAATTAGGTGGACCAACTTATTTTTCTAATGGTTCTAAGAATCATCATAATGATAACATGTGGTTACAAAAATAAGTTGTAATATTTTTCAACTAATATATAGGGAATATGAATATGATAAATGGTTAATTTATTAATTATGTTTTTCTACCGGTATAACATTTCATTTACGATCTCTTATATACTAATTGAGAAGCATTTTAAAAAAATGAACTTAAGGTACAAAGCTGACGTGTCAGCTTCTCAGCGCCTCTCGGACTCGTACCCCTCGAAAAAATGTCCTTTCGTTACTAGAAGATTTACAGTTTATGCCACTTGACCGACCAAATACAAATAAAGTCTTGAGCTGGCGCGGGCCTTAATTAATTGGTAACCTTGGAAAACTGAACTTTCTAACAAAAAGGCCCAATAACATTATTGCAATCAATTTTATTAGTACAGCCTATATTTCCATTTGGGCCTTATTCGATTTGTTTACAGATTTCAGTTCTGTGGTTCATTTACTTTTATTAGTTTCTTTTTATGTTTTCCAAATGAGAAAAGCTGTTTTATTATTATAGAGACACAATACATATATATATATATATATGAATAATATGTAACTTGAATACAAAATACAACAAATAAAAATTATTTTAACTTTCACTCCGCGCAAAGCGCGGATTATCACCTAATTAATGAAATATAATATGATTTATTATATAAATACACAAACTACAAACTTATGTTCTGTTTAAATATACCATCTGCATGTATTTGATAGTCTAGATATATATTGTTAGTTGTTATTTTATTTTGCGGTGATTACAATCTACTATAATTTAAAAAAAAATATCTCATGGATATTTGATAAAGAATACTCAATACTCAGTGTTTTTGGTGATAATAATCTTTTATTTCTCGAATTATTTTATCAGTAGTTTGCTGATTAGATCTTGATTTAGCAAACAATCCATTATGCATGTATATAAAGGACCACATATAAATTGGATCAAACCGAAATATTTTGGTTCAATATAGACCAATATATCCCTTCTTTATAGAAAACAACTCATATCAAAAAAAAAAATTTGAAAACTATGCAAAATATTTTTAAATGCTCAAAATTTTGGAAAATAACCGAAAAATACTTGATGGTTATCCCGCTCAACCGAAACAGAACATGAACCAATCAAACGAACCATTTGACTGATTTTTTCAGTTCAGATAAGCTAAGTTTCAAGCTTTTGCTTTGTTATGAGTGGCCAAGTAAACGATAGAAGAAACCAAACAACTTGATTGTATATATATCTAAATTTCATATATCATACATATAGCGAGTTGGGATTTGATTGTGATGGCGCATTGGCGTGTGATGTTGTGAATTGAGAGTACATATAGTACAAGAAGAGATGATAATTTTTGGTTGGATGAGACAATGTAGATCGTTTAAAGATGAAACTTATTTCAATATATGGTTTTTTTATTCATGTATAATTAAGAGTGCATATAGATTGAACAAATGATTAGTACGGACAAGGACTAGATCCTGCAATATTTATACATGATTTATCAGTGCATTCGCAGCAACAAGCACCGCCATAGCTATAAATTCGACATTCACCTCCTCTAAGGAACCCCATAGACTTGCATTTTACCGAACATGCTGGTGTAAGTGTACATCCGTCCACCGTACATTTGTAATAAAGTCCTAATTAATTGATTCATCATAAACACAAATTAGCAATACATCAAGACCAAAATAAATCAATTCAATATTTTAACATACTGCATATAAGAATCATGAACTTTTTGGTCAAATCTGAAGGGGCTTTTGTTTTGTGTTTAGTGACTCTAGACTTGGTTTTAATTTTATTTTTTGAAGGATTGAAAAAGTTTGGATTAAAAAAGATTTTTGGGTTTGAGACAGTCCATATCTAAACAAAGAAATACGTTTACCTGGAAAGGCCGAATCAATGGGAAAAATGATGAGAGCAAACACCATCATGGAAAGTAATAGAAGAGATGGAAATTTCTTTGTAGCCATAACTTTTGTTTTAATATAAACCAATTTACCTTTACTCTAGTTATTTGTTGAAAACTTATAGTGTTGGTCTTGTTTGTGTTTGTACATGTAAACAAATATATAGATTTCTTTTCTTTATGAATCTTCCAATCATGGTAATGAATTTAGGAAAATTGGAAATATTGACCAAATATTTAGTATGATTGTTTTTATAGGATAACACCATTTTTGTCCTATTTTTACCTTTATTGTCCTTTCTGTTAATCAATGTTAATGAAATCTCATGAAATTAATATTTTTATAAACTCAATTTTTTTATACGAATAATAGGAACAATACAAAAAACATATATACCAATATAGTAGTATTTTTATGGGTTCAAAAATTTACTAAATAAAAATTTCAAATTTTACTGTACCAATAATAAATTTTATATTATATCAAAATGGCTTAGTGGAAATTAAATTCAACGTTTTGATAGGCAATCTTTATAATATTATCTGAAAAGTTACTTTCATATGTATCGCCCAAACGTTAATTCTCACGATAGTTAATTACTTAGTACCCTTAGTGAACTAAAAAGATTATATTCAATTGCCATTAATTACAATCGTTTTTTATTTTTTTCCTAATAAATTTTAGTAAACTTTTTCATTTATGTATTCCTTTTTACAAAAGCACATAAATAGTAAAAAAGATTTTTTTTTTAAACGTAAACATATATATTTTTATATATAGACGAAAAACTTAATATATAATATATTTTTACAAGATCATATGTTTTTAAAATATTTTATTATTCTTAATATTTCCCCAAAATAATCTTAGTAAAAAGGAAATAGCTAGAAATTTTATTAATCTATATTTTATATATGCATAAAAATAACTTCACAAAAATAACTTCACAGAAAAAGTTGACAAGAAATTTAGAAATTTTTTTGTTAAAAGATAATATTATTATACTTTTTTAAAGGATCATAATATTTTATTATGAATATGTTTTAATCAAATGATTGAAATTATGAATATGTTTTGATCAAATGATTGAAAAGAAAAAATATTAAAACAAATCATCTAATATCATATTTTCACAAAATTGAATTACACAGATAGTTTTAATGAACCAAAAGTTATACATAATTCCCATTACTGACAATCATTTTTATTTCATTTTCAATAAAACTTTAATTAGTATTTAAATTGAATTTCCTTTTCTGAAAAAGCACATAAATAATAAAAATAAACATTTATAAAATGTTAAACTTATAATTATATATATAAACAAATTTTTCTTTATATTTATCCAAAAACATATCTATAAACTTTTGATGTATATAGACTTTTATACTTTACAAAGTATGAATAACCAAACCATTCAAAGTATCAACAGTCAAATAACTAGGGGTGGGCATTTCGGTTTAGTTTCGGGTTCGGTTTGGGTTCGGTTTGGTTTGGGTAATTTGGGTTTTATAAAACTCAAACCAATTAAAACCAAAGTAGCTTTGGTTTGGGTTCGGTTTGGGTTTAATTCGGTTCGGTTCAGTTTGGTTTGGTTTAGATTTAGTTCGGTTTACATTATAATGGTCTAGTTTGGTTCGGTGTAGTTCGGGTTGGTTATAAAATATGAAGGCATCAGTTTTATACTTTTATTAAAAAACAATCAACTCATAAACGATAGAGTGAGAATATAAAAACTTATGCTACATGATTTTATATATAATAGTATTATTTGAATCGTATTTATATTTTTTTTTAAAGATATGGAAATTATGAAAAAATGAAAAACAAAACTTTAACTAAAATTTGCAATATGTTAATACATATATATATATATATATATCATATATATTTTTACTATATATATATTGGATTATCGGTTTGGTTCGGTTTGGTTCGGTTTAAACCCAAACCAAACCAAACCGTTCGGGTTGAGTAAAACATGAACCAATTGGGTTACATAAAGAGCACGGTTTGGTTTGGTTCGGTTTAACTTCGGTTTGGTTGGTTTGGTTCGGTTCGGTTTGGGTTTTTTGCCCACCCCTACAAATAACCAGTAATTATGATTTATTTATTTTATTTATATTAATATATATATGCATGAATTTTCAAAATTGTACAAGTTATGTTTATTAATGCAATTCGGATTTAATATGATTTTCCTTATTTATTTCTGAAACATCATATATCAAGCTTTAAAATTTCACAAAATATTTACAAGTATAAGAGGATTTTGAATGACCGGAAGCTAAAAAATAAGAATTCAATTTTAGCATAATATTAAAAAATATTGTTCAATTTAAAAGAATAGATTAAATTCAATATACCAAAAGCGAATACTTGAACTAATGGCAAATATTATACTTGAAGTCACATGTATCTAATTAAGATTTAGACATAATAATGTTTATTACCGTGCATGAACTAAGGTTTGTGGTCTGGTGGTGATTAACTTGAGAGAAAAAGTCTAATACGGTGAAGCCACCAGGGTTCGAGTTCTGACCACTGGAAAATTAATATTTCGGTATCACCAGGGAAAGGAGATCGACACGTAGTAACATGTGACTAGTCTGGATCACTTCTGTGGAGTCAAGATACCTATGTATAATTAACAAAAATAAACGTGCCTGAGCACGGGAAAATCACATCGTCTACTTTTATTAGAATAAATACTCTATATATTTCAATTTTTTCTAAATTTATTTTAAATGCATATTTTACTTTTAACCTGTCGCTCTAAAATTTTAGGAGTATATAATCTACAAACATCTCAAGTTTTTAGAAGAGAAGTGTAGAATTTAAGTTCAACTCCCTTATCTTATTTCTACACCGAGTATAATCTGTAATCTATGAATAATCATTACTAAATATGAAAAGTATAGTCACCAAATATTTTAAAAAAATAAACAAACCTTATATATTTCCATATATGATTAAAACCATTTTTTCCATAAAATAAACTTAATCCCTTGTTATGTTGACTGGTCACCAATTGTTTTTTTTTCTCAACTCATCAAGTGTTTTATATTGCTTTTCACAAACTTAGAAACTTATGCGACTTGTTTGTTGACAATTGAATAAAGCTATACGACCTGGACACACACAGGTCACCGAGTATCACTTGATGAGTTTGTGGTCGAGCAAGACATGAAATGAACTAGGCCTCAGCATATTTACTGACAGCCGAACCGGAACTGAACCGAGAATAGTACCCGCATATCCGAATACAGTTTATATATCTAAAAGTATTAGTTATTTTAATTTAAACATTAACAAGTATTCTAAAAACATTATTTATACACCAAACTACCCGAAAAAAGGGATTATCCAAATATTTTTATCTAAAATATTTAAAATGATTTGAATTACTCTAAAGAACTGACCCGGATAATTTTCATTTAAACTATTAAAATTTATCCGAATTACCCAATTTTTGACCTGTAAAAACAAAATTTATGTATTTTTAATCCAAATTATCCAAAATTAAGCGAAAACCCGGAACCGAACTGGGAACCAAAATTTTATTGGATATTAGCCGGTTTTTATATTTGTTACCTGAACCGAACCGAAACCAAAATAATAGAACCGAAACCGAACGTAATTTCATAAATAACTGAACGGTTTCTATATCTCTAAAACCGAAAAATCAAAAATCAAAAGAACCGAACCGAACATCCGTACCTAAAATGAACCATTGTTGTTTTCTTCAAGTAGAGTAACACTCTGGTTATCTAGGATTTTCGTTGGTTTTCTGATTTAATTTGTCTGGTTTTTTATTTTATCTGATTGTACTTGGTAAACCACTAACCATTTTCGGTTTAGGACAAAAGTAATATTATAGTATAGATATATCCTACTATATATTAATGGAGAAGTCAAAAAGTAATTTTTGCTTACATGTGACCGTTGCTGAAATCTTAAGAAAATTTTATAATTTGATTGGTTCAAGCCAAATATTTAGTATCTTCCGTATATTTGGTATTCAGTTTAGTTTGTACGAATAGTAAAATTTTGGAATTGTAGTTGATTTTTTGAAAATGAATACTTGCTGTTTCAAATATTTGCTAAAAATGATTGATTTGCAAATTGCTTACCTTTTTTATTACTTGTTACTTGAAAATTAGTTGCAAGTTATTTGATTATTATTAGTAAGTTATTTGATAATTCGTTGGAGTTTAAAGCTAAATAACTTTATTAGTATATAAAGAATATTTCATTATTTTTCCTATGTTTAAGATTTGTTTTTAATTTTGAAAAAGAAAAAGAAAATATTAATATTTTGATTAAATGAGCTTAGTATGAGTATGAAAATTGAACACATTTTAAAAAGTTAGTGTATTAAAATGGACAAAATAAGTTGATATATTAAACTGTATAGCAAAAAAAAAAACTGAAGTATTAAGGAGGTCAACAAAAAATTTAGTTATGAAATTTTCTTCCTTTTTTTTGGTAGCTGTTCTTAATAAGCAAGAATATTTATTTTCCTGCTTCATCTGAGTTGATGAAAAAAAAAGAAAATCATATTGTTGTTCTTCTTTTCTTGACAACTGTTCTCAGTCTTAATAAGCAAGAAACACTTATATCTGTGTAAAATCTAAATTTTCTTTTAATCCCTTTAGCTACAGAAAAAAAACATAGTGGGTAGTAATCTAAACTAAGAAGCACAACAAGGAAAGCAACAGAACCAATTATGAGATGTTTTGGACTCTGCCTTCTGTGGTTTCTGCATAGCTATCTCATCATCTATTAACTTCTTTGAAGAACTGTAGCAACACACAAAAGAAACCACTGTTTGTTAAACTTTTCAGTTGAAACAATCATTGTCTAAAGAGCAGAAGCCTGGTAATAGCAATGTACCTTGAACAGCAGCAAAAGAACCAGCTACAAGAAGAGAAGCAGCATTGGGGCAGTCCGCAGCAGCACAAACAATATTTTAGACGCTTGCAACAAGAGATGTCGTAATCACTATTTGGCCATTGGCAACAAGAGAAGCACGGTCCAGTGTCCTTGCAACACAACCAAGAACATCTCTTCTTCTGCTGCTGTGTATTCTTTTTCTTCACCTTCTTTTTCTTCTTCTTCTTTTTTGTTCTGTATTAAAAAGAAAAACAAATACTCAAAACATAAGTTCTTGCTTCTTGCAACCAAAAACTATTACAATGAGATGATGTGTGAAGTAACAACAAACTCACATTGGAGATGAAACTGACTGCGTGCTGCTTGGCGCTTCGTCTGAGTTATCACCAAGGTTCCTCCACGATACCTCCGAGGTTGAAGATTTATCATCACTGTCACTTTCTAACAACTCACTCGCTTTGTCCTCCAAATCAAAGCTCTTCCCAATATCGGAAGAGTCAACAGGAACATCGACAGAAGGGCAGAAAGACAATAGCTCACTCGATTTCAAAAGCTCTCCAGCCTTGAAGTCACGGTAACTAAACAACTCATCTCTTGTTATCCCGTTATCACCTATGCTGAGACTAAACAGAGAATCATTCGAGACCGCGCTCAAGTTTCTCTCCAAGATCGGTAAAGAGTTTCTCTGGGAGACTTGGTCAGATCCTTCTCTATCCATTAACTGAACAGAAGGAGACGAAAGAAGCGCAGGCTCTACTGATGATGCATGCGTCACACCAGAGACTTGTGACCCAAATGTGTTTGATGAGCTTTGTAACTCTGATAGTTTCCTTTCTTTTGCATTGTTATTCCCTGAGGAAGATGATGAAGACAAGGAAGGAGATGCAGGTATGCTGTTGGTGATCTCTGGATCTGCCTTGAGACGAGCATCACTGACCATAGCAATGCTCCCCAACTGGAACAAAACAGGCTTCTCATCATTCCCTCCTTTATTGGTTGGTCTTGGATCACCTTTTCTATGCTTCTTTAGATTAAAACCCTTTTTATTGTGTCCTTTCTTATGATTCTTTTCCATTGCTGAAAAGCAAAAAAGAACGAAAAACTATGTCATGTTCTACATTATTCAACAGCATGTCCAATGAATATCTATCCAAAGTTCAAATGAACCCTACCTTGTGCTTTACAGGCAATGGCTGCCTTCGTTAGTAATCTTTTCCTCCGTCTATAAATCAAATGGAAATGAGCAAAAGGTTCTAAGAACGAATAGGTTGATAAGTATTGACCTCAATGAAAGGAAGAACGTCTAAATACATAAAACAGTTAAAAGTTTGTGTTCTTCTTGAGGCTGGAACAATGACCAATCCATCAAACAGTTAATACATAAAACACAAAACAAAAGGATAAAATCCTTAAGGGTCAAAGGTTTGAACAAAATGAAAGAGTTAATCCATTTGGTCTTTTTTTTCTCCAGAATTCTTTAAAACCAAGGGTATTCCTATAATGTAGGGATTAGCTCTCCTTTAATAAAAGCCAATCTTTTTTAACTAAAAACTTTTTCCTAATCAAGTTGCTCCTCATATTAGCAATGCCACGTGTCAAAACACTATCTAGAGACAATCAATATCTTTTGTCCTTCTGTCCTGAAAACTTTTGTTCTCAGCTTCTTGTGAATCTCCCTCCGTGAATGCTTTCTTATACCCAAAATCTTCATCTCCTGAGATTTCTCTCACTTGCATCAACGAACCCTCCTTTGACCAATACCTTCAACCAAAGCCAAAGCTTTCACCAGTTTCATTGATTCAATGAGCGTAGAGACAGTCTCTAAATCAAGCGAAATGGGATCTTTCTCGATGACGTAAGGAGCGGGGAGCGACGGAGCGCTTGAGCCTGTGTGAGTACGTAGGGAATCGTATTCTTGGAGACGTTTGTGGGAGAAGAGAGAAGGTTCGAGGAAAGAGTAAAGGGAATGACTTTCTGGAGAAGACGAATAAAAGACGTTGGATTGAAGTTATAACTTATAAGAGTTTTTCTAGACATTTGTATTTTGGATCAGTCTCTGGTTTGAGTGAAATGACATTCCCTCCATATTCAATTTACTTAAACTATTAAAACTAAATTGTTTATAGACATATGTGACCAATCAAGCTGGAATAGCTCAGTTGGTTAGAGCGTGTGGCTGTTAACCACAAGGTCGGAGGTTCGACCCCTCCTTCTAGCGGTTTTTGTTCTTTTTGAGGATATTACTCTTACAGGCCCAGAAAAGTTAAGATAAAAAGCCATACAAAAACCATAGCCAGTAGGCAGACAAGCCCAGCTTCTTCCTACTCAGTTGAAGCAAAAGTGGAATATTTTGGCAAATTATTATATAATAACTAGAAAGCCCATATTAGACTTATTCTTTCACATTTTTACCGTAAATTTTCTTTTTCCTTCTTTTCTTAACTTTTTTTTTTTGAGTTAATCACAGTTTCTTTGCGAAATCAACTGACTAATCTATGGGCTCCAAAAATGCCTACATTTATAAATTTTTTGGTGGTCCACAGGAATCGAATTGCAGATTCACCGTATTAGAATTATCTTTCACGGGACATTAGCCCAACCTCAGTTGATTTTTTTCTTAACTTAGACATGACAAACTTCGTTCATACTGATTACTGTATATATTTCTAGTTAAAATGTCTTTTTTTTTTTGGATTTGATACCACCAACTCTATCCAGTCGACAAAAAAAAATGATACCACCAACTCTTGATACCATGTCAAAACGATATACTATATATGTTATATAGATAGTTAACTCGAACTATATATAAAAGAAGTTCATGTGAAAATAGATGAAGTATTGAACCAGACTAGATGCCCGCCAGCTTGTATATGTAGAAACCACCTAAAATCACATTAAAAAAAAAATCATTAGCCTAGTTGGTTAGATAAAGCTTTGTCTATATAACTCGAGCTCGAGGATGGTGTAAACACACTAGAGATATAGAAAAGGAGATGCATGCATAATATTCGAATACTAATAATCGAAAGGAACCTTTAAGAATCAGTTTGAAAATGGAGGGATGCGATAGAAAGCAGCAGCTTTGGAAAGATATTGGTATCAGATTCTTGGCCACTACTAGCCGCACCCGATTCCCGAACTCGTCCCTCATAAACCAATTTTTACATACAAAAAGAATCCAAATATTCTAAAAGTAATTCAAACTCCAGCACTTCTTATTTTTATATATGGTTAGGTGCAATTCTTTGGGAAGCCAAAAATTGATTAACTCGTCGCCCATCTTGTGTATGAAACCTAATAGCCGCAATCATTATGTTAAACACTTTCTTTTTGCTAAACATTATGTTAACACTTTATAAGATCATACGCGTCTCTCCTTCCAACGTTACCCACACAGTGGTATGAGAACACATTGAACAGAACAAAACCCACGCCGAAAGAGACAGTTCCTTTGATCGTTAGCTAATAAAGCCCTCCCGACATCATTTTTTTTTTCTTTTCTAACGGCAACAGTAGTAGTACAAAATCCTCGAGTCTTTTTGTTTAACAAGTTCGTTTATAATTTTCCAAGTCCAAGATGGTTGACAATATACAAGACATCATCTCTACTACTACTACTCGTTTCTATTTATAGGGTAATCTTGAGTTATAAACCAAGGACCAAATGTCACATGTTTTGGTCATTTAAACCGCAATTAAAACCATGTTGATAATGGAGAGACATGATGGTACGTACTAAAAGATAAACGATTCAAAGAAACAAAAGGGCATCTCATCCTCCGAATTTACAAAATAAAAGAAATATTACTAGCTAGCTACTTGCATGATGTCTCTCGGCCAAACCTAATAGTAAACCCCAGTTCGAACCCTACAAAAGACAAAAGTGAACGAAAAAAAAAGAGATATAGCAGCTCTATCCGATTTGCGCAACCCCCATAAGCCGTTGGCAAAATCTCAGCCCAACCGTGACTGTTTTTTAAACCACAAGCATAATAGCTACACCGGTTAGAAAGAAGAAGGCAGTGTTAGTTCGGACTGAGATCTTCTCTCCAGCGTTCGGATCGCCGAATCCCCCGCTCCCGGTCGGTCCAAGAGTAGTGCCAGGGAACACGGAAGATGAAGACGAAGTTGGCATTCCGTTTGCTGGCGTGCCGGAATTTGGCATGCCAGTGGAAGGAGTCCCCGTGGTTGGCATTCCGGCAGTAGGTGTCCCGGTCGACGGAGTCCCGGTGGATGGGAAGCCACTGGTTGGAGTCCCCGTGGTTGGTGTCCCAGTGCTTGGGGTTCCTGTGGTTGGTGTTCCAGTGCTTGGGGTTCCTGTGGTGGGAGTCCCAGTGGACGGGGTCCCACTAGAGCTGCAAAAGTAGTCAAAAACTTCAGTGATTATTTGTCGGAAGATAATTGAATGGTTTATTAAAAGATTAACTGGTAATACACATCTGGATCATGTGAATGATTGTTTGTTTTTTTATATGCTTTTTGAATTTTAGTAAAGGTGAAATGAACAGAAATGAATGTTCGTTTGGTCTTAAATCACTATCATTGTGTCTCCCAAAATTTTCAATTTAATAAAGTAATTCAGATTTTAATAAAATAATAAGTCGGTAGTAAAGAAAAAATATCAAATTTAATCTAACCCACAAATCCCAAAATATCTTTATGTTAATTAATGGAGGCTAAGAATCAAACATTACTAAACTCATCAGTTCTACACTTAAACTAAAACAACTAACAAGAACTAATAAAGAGAAACAGAACATACCTGGAACCAGTTAAACAGCTTGAAGCAGCTGCAAGATTTTGAAATTTTGAGTTTTAATATCAGCTCTAAAAATGGAAATATGATCACAAAAGAGGGTAAAGAAGTTTATGTACTTGACGGAGGGGAGGTAGAGATAACGGCGGCGCCGTTAAAGTCACAGGTGGCACCGGAGGAAGCTTTCTTCTGGTAGTAACTGTTGACGGCGACGTCGCAGTGGTTTTTGACGGTGTTAGGCTGGAAACAAGCTCCGTTCTGCTGGATCTGAGAGCAGTCAGCTCCTGCTCCACATGCATAATCTATGGCTTTCTGAAGCACTTGCTCGTTCCCGTCTTTGCATACACAATACGCAGCATCTTTTCAAGCCAAAAACATCAGACCATTAGAACTAAATAAAGACACAAGCTGATTTTAAAGTTTTTTTATTTATTAGATTTAGATTTAAAAAAAAAAAAAGAGTTGGTTTTTAATTTTTTTTGCAGACAAGTTTTAGGAGATTTAGACAAGAGATCTCATACTAAGTTTAAGATAGATTCATTAGACATACTTTTCAGAACTGACACAAAAGAGAATATAGTGACAACATGAGCAATTTCAATCAAATCTAAACATTTTTGCAGGTAGAAGACAAAGAAACAAATAAAAATCAGAGATGAAGAATAAAACAGAGGATATAGAAGAGCTTACTTGAATAGGTAATCATGGAGAGAACCAGACACAGAGGAAGTAAAACCGACATGACTGTGTTGATTTTTTTAGTCGTGAGAGAAGAATCTTTTAAGAAATATAGCTCAGATCCAACTTGTTTTTTTAGGTTTCAGAGATCCTTTGAGACGAGTGTCTTTGTGAGAGAAAGAGAGTTCTAGACAATAGCGGCAAGTGTGAAGGTGTGTTAAATATAGACGACCATTGTGTGTGTCCCAACACTTTCACTCTTTTCTGCTACATTGTTTTTTAGATTTATGTTCTTAAACACATATTAATCAAAATTTAAAATAACAATCAGTAGTACGTTTTCACAGTAGGTGAAAATAAAAAGAATCAAGTGATTTTTCTTCTTTTAACAAAAGTGTAAGGTAAAAAAAATGAGTAAACAAAATGCTAAAGGTACATGAACCAATGTGGTTTCTTCATAGAGGATTAAAAATTAAAGCATTTTTGTCTGGTAGTGTAGTGTTTGTGAAAAATATTCGAAAGATTATAGTAAAAAGGGTACTAGGATTCTTCTTTATTTACCAATTGTGCCACCTCGATTTACGTATCTCAGATGAGTTCTTTTGAAACACCTGTCCTTAGTGTAATAAAAACTCATTTATTTAGCAACGGTCAAAAGTCACGCCCATAAATATGGGATTAGTGAGACCACATAGTAACAAATTGTTATAACCGATTATGTACTTTTATTTATTTCTAATTACCAACGTTTTATAATATAGTTTCTATACAAACTTGATTTATACTTTTTCCTCTACAAAAACTACACGTACAAATTCAATTCATCTACTCCTCCCAAAAGTTAAGGCTGGATTTCTTAAAGAAAACATTTTTAAAAAACATTTTTAAAAACTTTATATATTTCTAATTACCAACGTTTTATAATATAGTTTCTATACAAACTTGATTTATACTTTTTCCTCTACAAAAACTACACGTACAAATTCAATTCATCTACTCCTCCCAAAAGTTAAGGCTGGATTTCTTAGAGCATCTCCAAAGGGACTCTATTTTTTCCTCTATAATTTACACTAAAATAGAGTAACTCTATTATAGAGTTGAATTTGCTCCAATGGTTCACTCTATAATAGAGTTACTCTATAATAGAGTGAAATATAGAGTAATCTTATTTTTTTACTCCAAATATGGAGTAAAAAAATAAGATTACTCTATATTTCACTCTATTATAGAGTAACTCTATTATAGAGTGAACCATTGGAGCAAATTCAACTCTATAATAGAGTTACTCTATTTTAGAGTGAAATATAGAGAAAATTATAGAGTACCACTGGAGATGTTCTAAAAGAAAACATTTTTAAGGAGACGCAGTTTTGTTGAGGACAATACCTAACGGTAACAAATAAAAAAGAGAGAGGAAATATTTGCTCAAGAAGAAAAAAAAAGGAAATAAACTCAGAGAATTGGGGACTGAGCCATGTGCTCAAGACAACCTTTGCCGTCATGCTACGACACTTGGCACGCCACACACAAGTACACACGAAAGTAGTAGAGTTTTTCTTCTTTTCTTGGTTTTTAAAATAATTTTCTATGTTTGTGTGGACACTCTTGAAAACAGCAGAGCTGGTGAAAGTCGGTGCCGCAGCTTTTGAGTGAAACATATCTATGAAATAAGATTTCAGTTTCGAACATCATTTTGGGCTTTCCCTCATGTACTCCTAAGCCCATGGAAACTTGTTGGGCCGTTACTTCTGTAAATATATATGCCTTTTGTGGTTACTATGGATTCTGGGTAATCCAGAGACCTTGTTAACTGGATGTATTAAGCATCGTGAGAACGGGAGTATGTGTACAGTGTAAGCTCTTCTATCTTATGCGCTACGCCATATTTGAAATTTGATTATCAGAAATTATATTTGTGTCGTTAAGTATGCAAAATTATTGTAGGTTTCAACATTGCTGTTTATTTTGTGGATTGGTGTATGATATAACTGTTTGTAGTTCATTGTGATTGTATTATAATGAGATTATTGGTTATATGAATCGTTTTTTTTTTCACCAAAGCAATAAGATTCTTTTTTCTTCAATTTGAATTGGAGATGTTCAAGATATAGAGTTGCAATCCTTTTCTTTTTTTTTTGTCAACAATCATTTTCCTTTAACACAGATATAGTTACACTTTCAATCTTTAAAGTTGATAAAGGTAAACTTAAAATATCACCCTAAATAAAGATAAAAATCTAAAGTAATTATAACACTCAGACAAAGAAAAAAAAGATTAGCAAATATTAAGTATCGGAATTTGCTCCACGTTTTTTGTTCCTTAAGTGCACATACATGCAATAACTTTAATATAAGTCAGCAGATATATTAAAGTTAAGTTACATCAAAATTATGCTATACATTTATACCTTAAGAATCTGCAATCCGTCCGGTGATGAGACACCATGATCAACAATGAATAATATGTAGAGATATCTGCTTACAACCCATTGTGGCCATATAATTTTCCGGTCTGCAATATCTTCTGGAATGAGTTAGCACCTCCTTAGCTATTGTCACCAAGATTATGATGGTTTGCTATAAAGGCACCTGCTTGGAGAATATATCATACAAGAAGACATGCATATATGTCATTTTATCTTGAAAAATATAGCATATATAAGCACATCCCCTGTATACTGAATATATATTGAGTTTCTGCTGATGCGAATGGTGTATAATTTGTCATGTGATTAATATAGCTTTCTTTCTTATAGCATATGTTCCAAGTCAATATTGTACGTAAGATGCTCATATATTTCTTCTTATTCAGTTTTCTCACCCTTTTTTCTTTCTTGCTGTCTTTAGCTAAAACAGAAAGCATTTATTCCTGTGACCTAACATATCACCCCTCAAAACTTATACAACATATATATGCCGCATGCATATGCATCTCATGTACACGTACATATAATACAAGTTGATGCACCAGGACACATATTAATGCACATGCAGTTGAGTTAAATTAAATACACAGAAAATTAAGGTTTGTATATAAATGTAAAAGGGGAGATCCAGCATCAGAGTGACACTGAGTGGAGTAGTTGAGATTCGTTATTAATATTTGTTGACATTTCTATAATCTTGCCGACCCAATTCGGGCTCATCTCTACCTCACATAAGTAAGCCTATATATGCCTTATAGCAAGAGGAGTAAGACAGAAGGCACTACTATACACCAGTGCTTGATCCTAATGCAATCACTAGTTAATAATAATAATATATAGATATAGATAGAGCGAGAGGCAATCATCCACTATTCGTGTATGCATTATCCAGCTTTTATTTATGTGCTCAGTAAAAATGAATAATTGAAAAAGCACTAGCCGACATATCGATCAAGTGATCTAAATTGTTGTTGATCACGGGATAGATATATGAGTCAGTTGAATCAATGATTACACTTACACTATACTGATTCTCACATAATACATCAGGTAGACTTGCTTCTGTCAAAGCATGGAAATTTTCTCCCACTTTAAGATATCTCTTGATTTGGTTTTAAATTTCAGACTAGTAAGAAAGTAACCCTTCATGCATCTGTGGTCCATTTAAAGTAATAAACCCTTGCTAACCAAAAAATATAATTATTCTATCTTTTTTATAGAATTCACTCCTGACCGTATATATATAATATAGACAAGCACTAACAAATAAAAATATATAGGAGCTTTACCTCAAGGATTGCGCATGGTTTGAGGTACAATATCACCAAGTAGGCCTTCTTCTGATGGATTAATAGACGACACTGCAGCAGGTCCATCTTCAGTAGTAGACTGGGGTAATAACCGCGGTGAAGATGTACTGTCTCTGTGAAGTTGATGGAGGTCTTGGTAGTAATAAGGATTTGGCAAAGGAAGAGGGAGATGATGATGATGGGATGTAAAATTATGAGGGTCGTGAGCTGTGAGGATTCCGCCACGAGGGAATCCAATAGTTTGGTGACAATGTTGTCCTTCGTATGTTGTTATTACTATCGATGGATCTTCAGATGATCGTTCCACTCTCTTCTTCACTGTGCATCTGCTGTTCGTGCATCTATAGTAGCTCCTATATATACAACAAACAACAATAAAAGCTGTTTGGCATCTACTGATCTAAGTGTGATGGACCATGTCTATATGAAATTTTTCTTTAGCTAATATATTAAGTATATAACAACAGTTTAAGATGATGATAGCTAAGAGACCTTGGAAATGGGCTATTTTTGACAGCTTTCTGTCCATACTTACGCCATCGATATCCATCTTCAAGATTATCTACATCACTCTTGGTCATGAATGCGAATCTAGGTTGCCGGATCCGCTTTTGAGCCTGCTTCTTCTCCTTCTTTCTACAAGAAAAAACATCAAAAGATTATGAGTATATTGACCATGCATCCTAAATCACAGAGCAACCAACCAATCAGCCAAAAGATCTCAAAATCAAACTACCACAAAATTTAAAGAGCACAAAAATTGTGGAGCTTTACTAATACTTTCATTAACTTCAACACATACATGCACGAAAACCGGTACTTGAGTTCATGATCATGAGCATTGCCATTTAACGATGTAAAATCATACTTATCTGCACTCATTGTGGACTCCTAAACCCTACATATCAATTAGCTATTTAACACTTGCTATACTATGTACGATAATATGATTAAAAACGTCGAGACACTTTTGACCGAACGTTAGTTTAATAAAAAGAAAGGACGAGGAGGAGAAAAGGAGATGTAGAGTAGAGTGCACGCTTAATATCACACAGCCGCAATAGCGGCGATGTAGTGTTGTTCATCATCATTGTCCCCCCCCCCCCCCCCCCCCCCCCCATTTGCCACCGACGATTCATCATCATAAAAACTACTGAAATTCACAATACTCTGCTAAATTATTTGTACGAAAGATTCTATTCTCCATTTTCCTTGCGATGCGAAAAAACGTTAGAGATTAATTATAAATGGATTTTATTCGTTTATGGCTTTGGCCCCAAGTTTAAAAAAAAACCCTCCCCACCACCATCATCAAAGTCCAAAGATGATGAGTAAATTACGATCGGACCCCTCCAAGAAAAAGACCCACGTGTTTCTCGTCTCATCACTAATAGGGAGAAAAAAAACTAACGGTGTTTCCGGTGTTTTAGGGGTTGAGTTATCCGTTGGACCCTCGCTTGAACTGGAGGTAGCCGAAGGATTATTAGAGGTCGAGACAACAGAAGCAGTAGCGGCAGCGACGGTTGAGGAATGGGAAGAAGCTGGAATTGGGTCAGGCGTTGCTGTGGTGGTGACGGAAGATGGGACAGTGGAGGTTGGTGGTAAACAGGGATCGAAACGGAGATTGTGATGATTGTCGGAGGAAGAAGCGTGGAGGTTCCAGCCAAAGTCAGAGAGGATACTAGAAGTGTCTCTGTTGAAAAAGACAGAATCTGGAGCTGTAAGTTGTCTCCAAGCGGAGTCTTCGTTGCTCAGATCGGGATCTTTAGGATCGGTCATGATAATATCTTGAGAGAGGTAGAGAGGAAGAGAGAGAAAGCTAGGGTTTGTTTGCGATTGGAAGAGAGAGAGAAGAAAAGAGTTAAACTTTGTAGAAACCCCGTTTTAAAGTGTAGTGTCTCGTCAAACACCGATCAGACTATGTCTTTTTCTCTCTAGAAAGATTTTTTCTTTATTTTAAAAAGATAGTGAAATTTGAATACTAAATAATAATAATTCTTTTTTTTTGACAACTAAATAATAATAATTCATGAGAGAGATATGAGTGAAAAAATGGAACGGGGGAGAAAAAATTAGTATGTTTTAATCTAAGGGGAAAGTGGGCCCCTAATATGCTTTTCCTCCTAGATCGACGCCTATTACAGGAGTCGGATTCGCATTTAATCTTTCTTTATTTTCTTCTTGCCAAAAATAATTGACATATGTCAATTATTTTAATTTTCTGCTAAAAATGTTAATGTCATAAATGAAAGTTTGATTTTACAATGGTTTATATGTCAATTATAAAGAATAAAATATGTTTTTTAAACTTTGTATATGTATATATGTTTGTTTTATAGTTGTACTTCAGAGTTACATACACATACCCTGTTCGAAATGTATTTAAATAGCTATTATATGAGTCATTCTCTTATCTTTGTTTGTTGAAGGGAAGTTTTTACTTACAAGTATCACAGACTTGTTATTGGTCTTTTGATAGACGAGTAAAAAAAAAGGTAAAGACTCAGTTTGATTTTTTCCTTTAAGAAAAAGAAGCATAATTAACAACTTAATAAAGTGTTTATTTAATTTTGATTGGAAATTTAGTTAATTAAAGTTGTCGACATGACAAGAATCTAACGAATGTGATCCACAAACACTTAAGCGACCACGTGGACCTTCTCCATCCTCATCATTATCTTACAACCATATTCTAACATGTATTTTCGACTGTTATTCCTTATTTCCAGCTTCAATTCTTCAAATGCAAACGTTTGTGGTCGTAGACTCGCACTCAATCAAACACATATCTTCCAGAATCATGTTTAAGTTAACTTTTGTGGAAAGAAAGAAATAACATCGAATTTTTATATTAGTAAGTCTATAAAATTAGCAGATTAATCAATTTTGTAAAATAAATGGCTAAGAGACACATGTCTATGTGATGCCTAACCATTGTTAGAATATTGTTGAAATATATGTAGCATATGCTAGTACTCAACCAACAATTACATATAGTTGTAATACAGTGTGTGTGTGTGTGTGTTTATATTCATGATAAAATATTAATTAACATTTTCCATATAGTAGATTTTTGGGTAATACATGCATTGCTTATCTATCATTAACAGATAATTAAAGAATTAGGTGTTAATATATACGCAGATTCAATATCAATATTTTTCTTTACCATTTATGGGGTTTGGTCTATCGCTCTCGGTGCTATAAGAACGCGATAGCATATCTGCGACAAGAATAATTTGTGCGTACACGCAAGAGTGACACCTACCTGTATTTCCACAATTCATCTATAGTCTCGTAGGCCCTTTTATTTAGTTATTCGATATACATTACAGAATCAACATCAACAAAAAAAAAATTGATGCAAAAGTTAAGTTTTAATACAATAAAAATCAGATTAATAAAAATATGTCAAGGACTAAAACAGTCTCTTAATCTTTGTTTTAAGTGACTAAGGGTCTGACTGGTTCAACCGCAGCGGTTGCGGTTGCGGTTGCAGGAGTTTGCGGATGCGGGTGGTTGCGGTTTCTAGCGGTTTTAAGAGATTTTGTACGACTGGTTCTGCGTTTAGAAATTGGTGCGTTTGCGGGATACTTATGACTGGTTAACTACCAAATGCAGCAGCGGTTAAATAATAAATTAACAATATTTACATTTTATACAATTATAAAAATATCAAAAATAATAATATTATAATAAATATAAAAGTTATATTTAGAAAGTTATACTTTAAATTTTTTAAAAATTATAGAAAATATTTTTATTTTAAAGTTTTATAATATTAATTAAAATATAATAGATATATTTTAGCATTTTTATAATTCTAATTTAATTTTTTTATTGAATATTTCTATTTTTGTATTTATATTGTTTTGGAAAAAAAGAATTTTTTTTATCCTCCCGCAACCGCCCGCAACCGCAAACGCTAGCTGGAACCAGCTTTTGAATTTATGAGGTTCAGAGCGATTTGGATCGGTTTGGAACGGTTTAAGCGATTGTTGCAAAACGCCAACAACCGCAACCAACCGCAAAAGCTGCGTTTGCGGGTGGTAACGGGAAAACCAGTCATACCCTAAGTCTTTCTTCTCTTTTTTTCTCGTACTTTCTTAAATAATATTATTATTTTAACGATAATAGATGTTGAGATAATATAGTGATGTGGAAGGTCTTAGATTGTCGGTAAATAACAAAGTATTTTTTTTTTGGTTGAACAACATTTTCATTAAAACTTCAGCTTGAATTTACAACAGGAGCACCAACAATAACCTAAAGTGCCAAAAAGATTGAGAAACTAAGCAGGCTGATAGCACAGCATCTTCTGAAACTAAAGCTCCACACCAGGATACTGATGGAACAAAGAAATATTACATATATAATCAGTCAAAGGCCACAACATTTCCTTTAGAAACCAAGGCAAGGCTGAGACATGGAAACCAAAGAACTAAAAAGACAGGACTAAACCAAATAACAAAGTAAATAGATTATTATATATGAATAGAAAGTATCAATAATGGGTGCCATTGCTAAACCTGTTGGAAACAAAACCATGAACAGTATAGTGTGCAATCATTTATATATATATATATATATATTGACTTTTAAACGCAACCGCTCGACCTTTTATATATTATATATTCACAAATTTTAAACGCAAGCATATATAAACGACAACATAAAATGTAAATTATTATTCTATAGCAACACTAGAGTAGCGAAACCCTTTGCTAAAAACACACACTAAAGTAGCGATCATGATTTGATCAAAAAAAAAAAAAGTAGCGATCATGCATGTACGCAATTTATATTTTTTAATGGGACATTTGCTAAAACCAACCCAAATATTCAAGTCAAATGTAAAAGTGTACCCCACTTTCAGTCAAATGCAAAACCAACCTAAAGGAGTAGTGAAAGTACTATTTCACCCTTATGACCAAACAAAAAACATAAATGTATTTTACGTTTCTATCCTTTGGAAGTCTACACGTAATAAAAGAAGTCTACATATATATAGACTTCCTACGAAGTCTACTTTATAGACTTGTTTTGTAGTCTACACTCTAATTTGGTCTACTAATTTAATTTTGAAAATGTATAAAAATAATTATTGTGATATTTTTAATTAATCATCAATATAATGGATAATATGAAGTAAATAAATTAAAATTTCATATAATCGAACAATTTTGAAGAATATATACTAATTTGGTTATCATGTGCTAGACTATGTTCATAGTTTAGAAACAAAAGGTTCTAACATGTTATGTCTTTTAGTAGTTGATTTCATAGGGTTAGATTTTAGATTTTGTTTTTTTTTTGTTTTATTAACTTAAATCTGCATATTAATGTTTAGTAGTTTATATTTTGTATAAATGAGACTTTTTGATTATCAAGCAAAACATTTAGGGTTTGATATTTGTGGTTTAGGGTTTCGTAGACCTACAATAAAGTCTATTTATCTGAAGACGTCTTTTTCAGTCTATATTTTTCAATTTGTTTTACAAAAAATCATTATATTTAAACTAAGTTAAGTTCCTTAAGAATAAAAAAGTGAAATCATATACTATAACTATTAAAAAATAAAGAAATAAATTTAATAAATCATATATTAAAATTATTAAAATAATAAAGAATAAACAACAATAATTAAATTATTATAGTAGACTTCCAAAAAGGTCTACTATGTTATAGTAAGATCTACTCCAAAATTTTAATTTTAGTAGACTTCAAACGAAGTCTACAGTATCGTAAATTTTAACCTAGTTACATTTTTGTCTCCCTATATAAACAAAATTTATTCAATCTCTCTCTAAAGTGGCTGCACAAGTTCTTAAAACTCTCTCCCTTCTCTCTAAAACTTTCTCTCTTCTCTCTAAAATTCTCTCAATTGTTTCTAAATCTCTCTCATTATCTTCTTTCTCTCTAAAATTTTCTCAAGTCTTTCTCACAATATTTTCTTGTCATTTTAGATATTATGATTCATGGTTTTCATCTTCTCCTTTAAAAAATGTAAGTTTTAGATCTATAGATTTTAAATGTGTATTTTATGTTTATTTCTCACAATATTATCTTTTTTTGGTAGGTATTATCACTCATGGATTTCATCATCTCCTCTAAAAATGTAAGTTTTAGATTAATAGATTTTAAATATGTATTTACATGTTTATATTCAAATAAATTTATAGATCAAGCTCTCTACATTAATTTGCTACTAGTTTACCTTATAAATTATATTATGTAAAGTATTTTCAGATTTAAAATTATTTTCACATTTCAAAATATATAGATTTTTTCAGATCTGAAAATTATCAGACAGTGTAGACTTCTAAAGAAGTTTACTAAAGCTTGCAGACTTCATATGAAGTTTACTAAACCATAAAGTTTAAGCAGACTTCATTGGAAGTCTACAAAAATATGACTTTAATTTTTTTTCTATGTTTTTTAATAATTTTATCTTATTTTGCAGGTATTTTCTTCCATAGTTGTTCTCTTCTCCTCCTAGAAATGTAAGGTTTACATCTATAGATTTAAAATATGTGTTCTAGTATTTATATTCAAATAAAGTTACATATTAAAATTCATATTAATATGTCTTTAATTTATAACTATTTTGTCTATTAAATCATATTTTTAAAAGTTTTTTAGATTTAAACTTATTTCATATTTTTAATGTATTATTTTTCAGATCTATTTTTTTTGATAGAGTAGACTTCATTTGAAATCTACTTAAAACTTACGGCTGGTAGACTTCAAATGAAGTCTACTAGCCTTGAATTTTAAGCAAATTTCATTAGAAGTTTACTCAAATATGATTTTAATTTTTATCTTATTTTTTAAAATTTTATTTTATTTTGCAGGTATTCTCTTCCAATATTTTCAAATCATCTTCCCAAAAATGTAAGCTTTCCATATATTCATTATAAGATATTTTGTGTTTATAATGAACTAAATTTATAGATTCATACATTATCTTTTTGCTTTGTTACAAGGATGACAAAAAACCATTTTTGAAATATTTTCCAGAACAAAGTATTTTCAAATTTTCTAAATGCACACTTTTAAATATGAAAATTTTCCATTAGTGTAGACTTCAACTAAAGTCTACTAAACAATAACTTTACGTAGACTTAATAAAAAGTCTACTAAAATATGATTTTATTTTTTATCTTATGTTTTTCTCATAACTCTATCTTATTTGGCAGGTACTTTTTCCAAGACTTTATTTGAAGCATCAAGATTATGAAAAATCAAACATACTCAAGAATAATTTTTAATATATTGCTCTGTAATAACTTTCATAATAAAATATTAATTTTTAAATAATTTTTTAATGCATAATCTATAAACATTGTATTCATTTTTAGTTGTTTTCACTTGTATGATATTATTAATTTTTTGTTAGATATCAATTTTTTCACAAGATCTAACCAACCAAACAAGTAAAACCACCATAAGCTAAAATAATAACTAACACACATGTGAGAAGAAGAAAATCTATACAAAATTTTCCCAAAAATTTTCAAGAATAATACTAATCAAAACAATTTGCAATAAGTATCAAGTGTATAATTATAACACATTAAATTGTGAAATTCATCCAAGACCATTAAAATTTTACTAACATACACTGTAAAATAATTAAATCATGAAAAAATATGATGAATAATACACAAATACACTTTTAATAGAATTTACGACGTAGACTTCAACTGCAGTCTACATTTGTAGATTTACAAAAACGTCTACACTTATTATTTAACATATAGTCAATCCAAATTTTTTTAGTGTATTGGCGCAGGCTTGATACACAAAGGCGTACAAAGTGTGTCTTAGATAACTCGATCAAGTTCCGTACTTGTCGATTATTCGTGACAGGCATAAGAGGAGTATATTCCTATTCGGAGTCATTTGTTTTAAATGATGTTTGGTAAGGAATAGGTTAGCACCATCTTCTCAATTTTGTTGTCCAGATCATAATCTTCTTGTGTCATTTCAAGAAGTTTACCATGTGTACAGCCATCATGCACAAGGAACATTCTTCAACCTTTCCGATTCTTCATCTTTTCGAATATTTTGTCACCCAAAATGTCTTTGGCCCATACTTCACACTCGCTCTAAGTTTCCAACCACATCCTTGAACACGACACTTAGCCACATACAGAGTTTTTGTTGTCTTATATGCTGAAAATGTAAAATTATATTCCACAGTCACCGACTTCAGCTTTGAAACAAGCTCAGCCTTACTAGCAAAACTATAAACGAAGACTTAGAAATACGTCTACAATTATTAGCTAACAACATTGTCAAATCAAATGAATTATACCTTCATAATTATAAAAAAAAAATTATTTTCAAAATCACTCAAACCCATTAGGATTAACTAACACACACTGTCAAACAAAAAAACTAGAAAAAATTTAATGAATAATACACAAATTCACATTTTTATAGATTTTTCTATGAAGACTTAATATTTAGTCTCTGAAGATGTTGACGTTCTTTTCAGTTTACAGACGTAGACTGTCAAATAGGTCTACTCTTTGGGTTGGTTTTTGCAATTGACCATTTTACGGGTTGCTTTCTATAGTTGAATAAAAGTTGTAATTTTGTACATGTAGACTTTCATTTCAGTCTACAATTTAAAAAGGTTACTTTTTGCAATTGACCAGAATTCATCCAAGATTTGACTTTCAGAACTAGACTTCATATGCAGTCTACATGTTTGAATTTTTTTGAAAGAGGTTAGTTTTGCAATTGACCAAGTTTGACTTCAAATCAGTAGATTAAAATGAACGTCTACGGGTGTGTAGACTTCTTGTGAAGTCTACTCTCAAATCCGACGGGTTGGTTTTGCATTTGACCAAAATAAAAAAGTAGACTTTATACGCAGTCTACATTTTTTTTTTAAGATAAGAAGACTGCATATGAAGTCTACAATTTAATAAATTTTTGATTGCTTTTTAAACTTTTTGGTCAAACACAAAACTAACCTATTCCACGAAGTCAAAGTTTTGGTCAAATGCAAAACTGACCTTTTATAGACTTTGTTGGCAGTCTACATTTTGTAGACTTCCGTTGAAGTCTATTTTGAAAAGTCAAAAGTTCGGTCAAATGAAAAACTAACCTCTTTTAGGTAGACGTCTTAGTAAGTCTACCGAAAGTTTTATTTTTGTTGTCAAAGGTAAAGACGGAGACTACTGGGGAAGTCTGCGTTAGAAAAAAAATTTGTCTGCTCAATTGCAAAACTAACCCGTGCGTTGACAAATAGACTGCATCGTAAGTCTCCACGGAGGCGTAGACATACAAAACAGTCTACCGTCGCGACACAGATCTGAAAAAGAACGAAAACCATGTAAATAGTTACATTTTTCATGTGTAAAGCTTGTTTCCAACCTTTTCAACCGTCCAAACTCCAAATATGAGCAAAAAGAAGCATCTTTAACGATTCACTAATGAAGAAACTCGAAAATATGAAGTTTGTGATTATGAAAATGATAGTTATGAGAGTTTTTTAGATGGAAATGTAGAGGAGATGAGAGAAAATGAAGTTTTTTGGGTTATAATGAGAAAAAAGTGGTTGAAAATTGAATTCTAGAGCTTTAGAGCTCAAAAATGGTGGTTCATGGTGGTTGGAAAAATTGATGATGATGGCATTTTTGTAAATAAGAAGAAATGGTTAGGGTGTATTTGATTTTTTGTTAATTTCGAAATTAATAAAAAAATAAATAAAAATGGCAATTTTGTGAATAATTTAAAAACATAAGGATAGTATGGAAATTTTATTGATGAATAGTATGGACAAAAAAAAAAGGGTTGGTTTTGGATTTGACTTGAAAATATGGGTTGGTTTTGAAAAACACCCTTTTTTAATTAACTTCAAGGTACCGGCCCGGGACCTATGAAAAAAAATTCAAATAATCTCTAAATTAAAGGAAATTGCAACTTATACTTCGTCTGTATATGTTTTTTTTTTTTTTTTTTTTTGCTAAAACGTCTGTTTATGTTTCACGTCTGGTTGTCTGGGTCTAGCATAGTTTTGTTTCCAAAACAAACTGGATAGAATGCACCTTTCTTTTAATGCACATTTTTTTATATAGTTACACATAAGATGATAACAATTTGTAAAAGTGGCAATTATGTATCATCAATATGCATGCACGAGAACGTGTTTTCGGAATCTGCAGGAAACTTAATAATTTGAAAATCATATACTAATTAAGCAAATTGTTGTTTACCTAAAAATTATGGTCAAGATCATTTGCATAAAAATATAGGGCTACCTAGTGTATTTTCCCTTATTAGATACTTTCGTTTTTTCGCATTTTAACAAATCGAACTGTTTAATTCTAAAAAAAAAACTGTTTACGATTAACGATCAGTGCTTGCACAAACGAACATTAAAAAAAGGTGCTTACAAAGTTACAATTGAGGGTTTAAGTTTGTAACTAATAAATTGTAAAACTATAGAGAAATAATACAATTCTGATTTGTAATTAATTATATATATAGAATCAAACTACTTTCTTTTTTTTTGGGCAAACAGAATCAAACTACTATGTAGATAATTAATTATATATGGAATCAAACTACTATATAGATGACTATGCGATAGTATTAATTAATCAGATCAGTCTACGTCGACAAAAGTGGGGGCCCCATGGTGCGAGATCGAGTCATAAAGTTACAATAAGTGGCATCAGCAGTCAGGAGCGATGCACCTTGAAGTTGGAATTCGATCATACAATTTTCATGGAATATACCGCGCGGTTAAAAAGCTCTCTTCATTAACATAAGTATAAGATTAAATCATTATCACTTTTAACATTATAAAATAATTTATCTTTGTTTTCAAAAACTCAGAGTCATGATTACAAATGCAAAAGAGAGATTGCGAATCCATGATTCTAATACGACCACGTTTGTTCTCTGCTCGAAAATGACACCCACTTTCACGATTCAATTTTAAGTATTAACCAATGAACCAGCCGCTTATAACGAAAAAAAAAGAGACCTATGAATAAGTTCGGTTTACTAAATATGGGCTGAATCTATGTCTATCACAATGGGCCGTACTAATAGCAATATGTCCAAATGTATGCACACGATAACAAGGCCAGTATAACCCATCTCTATTATATTTGGCGGCAAAATTCACAAAGAATCTGAGTCTGCCCTTTTCATTTAACAAATTGATGAAAGATCTGTCTTTGGTTCAAACTGAATTGATTTTGAACAATTTTGTTTATTGATTCTGCATCTTGAGTTGTGCTGCTGCTTTTTGCTTGTCCAGAAAGCTTGTAAGTAATGTTCTCAAAGGCTCCTATGAAAGCCAAAAGGACATCAAATCATTTTTGTTTCATTTTTCTCTTCCTTCTTAATCACTTTTGCACCTTTTTTTTTCTTTTTTCTTTTTTGCACCTTGGTTCCTTGATCTATTTTGATATGTGCTGAAGAGACTCCGGAACAGCAAAAATACAGAGCGAGTATTTTGTGTTTGGATCCAGTAAAACTTAGCCATAGCCTACAAACAATATGCAGTTCAAACAGAGATCTTTAAGGGAAGGAAGAGATTTTGCGCTACACCGAAGATAACTTGAGATCCACGAAACAACCCAATATAACCTTTTTGTCTATCTAAATTAGTAATCAGTCACATTTTTTTATTCTTGAAAAAATCCAAAAGCTAGGAGAAAGTAAGATTTATGGTTCGGAATGTACAAGGTCACGGATTGATATTTATGGTTATGGGAAAAAACGTAAATAACAAGATATAAAAAGACCCATCTTTTCAACAATTACCCCTCTTTTATTTTACCTCACATTTTATCATAATCATACATATCCTCTGATGCAGCATTAAACTCTCACTTCGCAATTCACCAATATCTTCACCTTTCTCTCTCTCTCTCGATCACTCAACTTCCTTTCTCCAAGAATCTCTCTTCCTCTATTGGACAACGAAACGCAAGAATTTCAGAGATCTCTCTCCATCTCTTTACCGGGAACAATGCCGACTAACCGGAACCGTCCGATCAATACCATCAGTTACCTCGTCGTGTTCTTCCTTCTTTCAACCGCAACAGCAGCAAGAAACGAGTCTAACCGAACCCACGGAGCAAACCGGAGGTTTCAACACGCGTACTACTCTTATCCTCACCGCTCATGCCAATCTTTCTCTCGTCCCTACGCACGTTCTATGTGCATTGAGCTCGAAAGAATCCACAGAAGCAGCCGACAGCCACTTTTCTCTCCTCCTCCTCCTCCTCCTCCTCCTCCTTCTCCGCCGGAGATTGACGAAAGGTACGGCGTCGACAAAAGACTCGTCCCCTCCGGTCCAAACCCGCTTCACAACTGAAACACATTTTGTAATGCGTAGAGAATAAACGAGATTTCTTGAGGTGCAAGAAAAGAGCTAGTAGCTAGGGTTTCATCGAGATTTATTCTCAGTTTTCTTGTAAATCTTGTTTCTTTTAACTACGTTCTTGATGTTTGTTTTGTATTGCGCACTACTACTACGTTATGAGCAAAACTATGCTTTGTTATTTCCATGCTTGTTTTTAGGTCTTTATCAGGAGTATATGGCAGAAACAAGCTTGGAAATGGTTTATTTGGATCAGAGATTTTGCTCTTTTTACTTCCTAGTTATTACTACATCCATACATTGGTGTGATTGAGACAGGAGGAGGTTGATGATCAAGAGAAACACATGAGTTCCATTAATTTGAGAGGCTGTATACCTCTCTCTTTCTCTCAAAGGTCTTTGTATGGACTTTATGATATTTATGAGCCTTCTCAATTGGTGTTGGGCTTTATTAGATGTAGCAAGATAAATGCAACGCAAAAGCATAGACAGTAGCTCCAAGTGTATCATCTACTTTATGTGTTATCCAATTTAAATATGTAGATAAGATGTTTTTATTGTTTTTTGAGTTTTTTTTAATTGTTTTGTTTCTACTATATGCCATAACTATTTTACAAACCACCAAATTTATAAGAAAATTAGGTTGTAAATATTTACAAATTAGGATCAATGGTGTATTAAAAAATGTTGGAAAAAGTCATGCATTGAATACAGTGATGTAGTAGACATAAATAAATATTCAAAACATTTTAAGAAATAATTTGTTTCTTACCAGACAGGAACAAATACCTAATGAAAATTAATCTTATAGATAACATTTCAGTTGTAAATTGTAAGAAAAAGTAGGGCATTTTAATGTTTCTATTTAAGAAAGACTGTTATATATGGAAACAAAAGACAATAGATTCTCTTTGTTTTTCCATATAAAAAGAACTTTGTATATATATGACGTCGACGCCAATACATATTAAGCAAGATTATATCGTTTCAGTCTCTCTTAAAGACCTCAACGCTCCAGCTTTGTGCTTGAAGAAAGTGTTAGACTTTGTGTTAAGTTTGCTTTGTATGTATATGGTGTTTTCAAAAAGAAAAGACAGCGTAGTAGGGAAATTTCCATACTAAACATGTGTATCTTAACAAATCCTTACATGTCACCTAAAAATTAGTAACTTTTCAGAAGCTTAAAAAGAAAGAGAACCTTCTCTTGTGGGACAAGGAATCTATTAATGTGACTTCCTAATATGGAAACCCTCTGTGAGACCGTAGCTTATATGGCTTGAGTATAGGGAAAGGTATTGCTTAAACAGCATTTCACAAACTACACATTCCTTGCGTCAAACTGCAATATCCGTCTATATATAAGTATGTATACGTAGCTTCCCATGGCCGTGCTCTGATATACACTAGTTCTCAAGGTAAAGTTCTCTCTCTATATATTAGTTAATGGCATTATCCAAAAATGTTTTAAGATTCGATTCTGAATTGTATTGTGAATGAAACCAGTGAGCAGCGAGAAGAACCTGTGCCCATGGGACCTGCGGTGGAACTATGGAAGGAAACAGAGATGGCCAAAACGAAAACAAAGTGTGTTCAATGTTTCACTGTATATGATTTGCTTATAAGGCAGCTAAGAGACTAATGGGTTCGTTCGAGATTTGCAGGTACGAGAAACTATGCGAGAAGATTGTGTTATGGGCGGACAAGAAGACAAAAAAGGCCAAGAGAAAGCTTCATAGAACAGAGGTGCATCTTCCTAACTTTCCAAAAACTGATTCTTGCATAAACTACAAGACTAATCAATGTAATGAATGTAACAGAGAGGTGTAGAGAAGACAAAGTTGAAGGCGCTGCAGAGATATACCGAAGATAACGAACGCATTGGGATCATAGTCGCGAGTGCAAGAGCACATGCATATGAGAGACAGATGAAGGAAGAGCTAAAGGTCAAGGAGAAAGTAAACCTCATGAGAACAACTGGACGTAGTCCATCTACATGCCTCTGAATCCAACAAAGTTGTAAAGCCAAAACATTCTTTCTTAACAAGCTTAAATGAAGACACACAAATTAATGTGTTTATTTATACAACTTTAGACACAATCATCAATTAAACACACAAAATCTGCAAACCAAAACTTCAGAAAAAGTTGCATAACACAATCAAAACTCAAAATCACAATTGCAATCAATAACAATATCAAAAAGTTCCAAAGACTCCAAAAAGCTGTGAGCTCAGAGTATCATTCTCATGAAGTTATTTCATTAACCAACCTTTCCAGAATAGGGTACGCAAAATACAGCACCAAACCAGAAGGAACCGCTAGAAGAATCGTGAGGAGGAAGTAAAGAGCAAGAATGACGAGGCTACCAGGTATAGCAAAGAACACTATCAGCAGAAAAACGATCACAAACGGAAACTTGGAGGTGAAGGAGATGAAGAAATCAAGAGACTTGTGAAACGAGAAATGCTGTCTGCTGCTTGGTTGGCTCTGGTTATCCACAACAACAGGCCTTGCAATCAGATTACTGCAGTACTGGTGGTTCTCACTACTGACCAACGAACCACCACCACCACCGTGTCTCGTCCTGTCACCGTTGAGACTCTCAACCATCCAGAGAAGGAAGAAGTTTTTCTTAGGGAACTTGAGGACACCGTTGTAGACAACCCTGAGGGAGAGCAGCTGACACCAAGGGCAGGAGACGAAGAAGGGGACTTTGATGTCTTGGCTGGAGAGTCTCAAGACAGCGGGCTGGAGGGCAAAGACGCAGTTCTGGCAGAGAGTGTGGCCGCACCATAAGACGTAAGGAACGTTCTCGACGATGTTGAATGATTCGAAGCAAATGGGACAGTCTAGTCCTTGTTCTTCTTCTTCTTCTTCTTCGTCTCTGCTGACATTTGAGACCTCGTCGTCGTCGTCTGAGGAGGGTTGAGGTGGATCTTTCTTTAGACCTATGCTGCCGATTACATTCGACGCAAAGCTCCACATTGTATCGACAAATTGGAAGATACTGTGCCAACGTTACCCAGTAAAGGAGAATCTTTGAGGAACAGTCATCGTTTCAAGAACCTGGCGAACAAGTAAAAAGATCAGATTTTTATGAATAAAATTGAATAATCTATCTCAACAGATTACCAAAATTACATAAACATAGATTCAGAATACGCAATCAGATCAAAAAGAGCAATCTTGGTTTTTAAAAATTGGATCTTTAGATTCTTCTGTAAGAGAAGGAAACTCACGAAGATTGAGATTTTGGTTTACCGTTAAATCTTCAAAATCAGATGCAGGCGATTCATCGAAGAAGCGGAGATCGAGACGAAGAAGGAAAGCCTTTCTCTCTCTTTCTCTCTCTATCTCCCTCGTTGTTCCGCCGTGATGCCTTTCGTCTGTTTTTAGTTGGCACAAAACGCAGAAGAAGGTGACGGAGCAAAGGCGAGACGGTGTCGTTTTCGAGACTATCCTTTATTCCCTTTAGTTTAGCGTACTGACAAATTTGCACGTGCCATTGACAGCCTCATCAGTGTCGAACACCTTCTGCGTTAGAGAGAGGGTTAGATAGAGCTCAGCTGAGGTATATTCGCGTGAACGACACCTCGAAAATTCGTATATGTTTTATTTTTCTTTTTAATTATTTTGATGTTTTCGCAGCCTCATCATCATCATCCATCCATCGATCATCACAGTTGTATATTATTATGAATCTTCTTTCTCCTCGTAAGTAGAATTTGGGATTTAGGGTTATCTTCGATTCGTTTCTGTGATCGAAATTCTCAGGTAAAGACTCTGACTTTCAATCCTCATATCTGGCACGATTTCGATTAGAATTCTCCTCAGTAATCTAAAGTTTGTATCTTTTTCACTTTTGTGATGTTGTTTTTATTCTACACTTGCTGAATTGGATTGGTTTCAATTGTGAATGCGTTAGTACGATCTCTTTATTTAATACTCGATGATTCGTTTAATGTAATGATGATAATTGTTTACTCAGGCATTCAAAATTTCTCAGCTGCGATGATGTATCAGGCGGTTCCCACGGCAACAACCTCTCGCGGTGGGATTCCAACGGAGAGCGGTGATTACGTTGTGACTCTGGATCAGATTCCAAGATGGAGTGATGTTGAGCAGAGGTCTTCGTCCCTCGAGGGTGGTGAAGCAGGTGATCCATCACATTCTAATCCTCGCTACGCAAACCCTTTGGCTTCTTCGTCTTCTGAAGCGGGAAGCAGCGGGAATGGGATGGTTTCTAAGTTTCCTGTTGATCACGAGATTAACTCCAGGATCTATCTTTGGAGAGGGGAACCGTGGAACCTTGAGGTTGATGCTGTTGTCAACTCTACAAATGAGGTAAACTGAGATCATGGATAGTTAAGTAAATTGTTCAATGTTCTTTATGTGCCTTGTTTGATATGGTTGACTTTTCTTGGACAGAACTTGGATGAAGCACATAGTAGTCCTGGTCTACATGCGGCTGCTGGTCCTGGTCTTGCAGAACAATGTGCTACTTTGGTACACAACTCTTTCCTTCTCTATTTTCTAGATCAGAGTTTATAGAATTTGTTAGCAAAAGATGATTTCTTTCTTGCTTGACAGGGTGGATGCAGGACAGGGATGGCCAAAGTAACAAATGCATATGATCTACCAGCGAGGTAATTGGTGATGGAGAAGATTGTTTATGATAATAGAGCTCTTCCATTGTTATGTTAGTTACACCTTTTCTCACGCTATTGGCATGTTATCTCTTAAGGACGAAGCATTGTGTATGACTTGTATCTTGGCTGTAGAATCGTTTTGTCAATCTCTTAATCCTCAACTTCAAGAAATGTTTTTTTTTTGTTGGTTACTTGTTCAGGAGGGTTATCCATACAGTAGGACCCAAGTATGCAGTAAAGTATCACACAGCTGCGGAGAATGCTCTAAGTCACTGCTATAGATCTTGCCTAGAGCTTCTCATAGACAATGGGCTTCAAAGGTATGCGAAGTGAACTTCCTTATTTTGTTTTACAACATTCAGATTCTTTAGTACGTATGAACTCGATTTTTGGTTTACAGTATTGCTACGGACTGTATATACACAGAAGCCAAAAACTATCCCCGAGAACCAGCTGCTCATGTTTCCATAAGTAAGACAGTTCTTAAACAGTCTCTTTGTTTCCGATAACTGGCTTTGATGTTCCCAAACCGTGTGTTCTGCTCCAGGAACTGTTCGTCGCTTTCTTGAGAAGCATAAAGATAAAATCAGCGCCGTTGTTTTCTGTACCACCACATCCTCTGATACCGAGATATACAAAAGGTATAATTAATTCTATGTGCTCTCTTTCTGTTAATCGTTGATTTAAGAAGCATTCACATTAAGACCACAATTGCTTATAGTTATGTAATGCAGAAGCAATGTAACCATTGCTAAAATATTTGACTGTCTAAAATATTAGATTACTTCCACTTTACTTCCCTCGTGATGAGCACGAGGAGGAGGTAGCTATCTCAAAGCTCCCTGCTGACGTTGGGGATGAAAATGGTGAGACTGTTATAGACGAACGTAAGATCAGAATACAAGCACTTCCAAATAAACCTCAAGACAGGTCTTTTCCAGCTCTAGTCCAGCGCTCTTCCACTGATCTTGCTTTGGTACGAAGGTTGGTGAACTTTTGACTGCTTCACTCTTTGCACTTTATTTTGTCTGTCCCCTTTCTTCTCTCTTTGTTGATTGATGCACGTATGATTTTCAGGAACTCAAATCATCTTGATTCGTATTTGGATCCCACCTTCATGTCTTTGATTAAAGATCCAGATGAAAGGCGCCAAGAACAATGGGAGAAGACTGCACAAGCACAGAGTGGATTCAATTTTGTCAAGTTACTAGGGTTTGGTGATCTTGGGGGACCCCCTCTCTCTGCTGCAGAGGAATACTCACTTCATTCGAGATACCTAGCAAAAGCTAATTCTCTCAACCTTTCAGAAATTGCAGAAATGAAAATTGTGTATGGCTTCCATGTCCTTGGTTTCTCTTTTCTTATGTCCTTGAGGTAGCCAATGACTACATAGACATTGACAAAGGCCTGTTTGTTTTCTTTATTCAGGTACCGAGGTGGTGTTGACACCGAGGGTCATCCTGTAATGGTTGTTGTAGGAGCTCACTTTTTGCTACGATGCCTTGATCTGGAGCGTTTTGTGCTTTATGTTGTAAAAGTAAGATTCCAATCACATGGTTCTTCCAGTTCTTTCTTTTGAATACTTTCTGGTATTGATGTTCTTTGACTTTATTTGGTGTGTGACGATGCTGCAATTGGTTACAGGAATTTGAACCTTTGATACAAAAGCCTTACTCGATTGTCTATTTCCATTCTGCAGCATCTTTACAAGTGTAAGTTGATTCTTAGTCTTTGTTTAGTGCATAAAAAGGACTCTTACGCTTTATAAGCTTCAGTAACATATATTGCCTTTTGCCATGTAAATAAACAGCCAACCAGATTTGGGATGGATGAAAAGATTACAACAAATACTTGGCCGCAAACACCAGCGTAACCTTCAGGTATAAAACTACACATACTCAACTTTCATTTGGGGAAGGTTCCTCCTCCTTGTCCTAATCTTCATCATCTCTGTTTCCTCCAGGCAATATATGTTCTTCATCCAACTTTACAATTGAAGGCGACAATCTTAGCAATGCAAATGTTCGTGAACAATGTGGTAAAACTCCTAATCTATCTCAATGTCCCAGCTTTTCCCCCAAAAGTCAAAATCTTTCTTATAACTTGCCTCTATTTTCCGATAAAGGTCTGGAAGAAAGTTGTCTATGCGGACCGTCTTCTCCAGCTTTTCAAATACGTTCCTCGCGAGCAGCTGACAATCCCAGACTTTGTCTTCCAGTTAAGTTTACTCTACTCTTTGACTCTCTAAAAAATGTTCTTCAGTTACTGAGTGTTGTGTGAAAAATTGGCAGGCATGATCTTGAAGTCAACGGAGGAAAAGGTCTTATCGTTGACCCAAGAACCAAATATGTCTACCAACGTCCATGAACCATCATCCCAAAGGGTGAAAAATATCATCAAGACATTTACTTATGTGTCGCTGTCTTTTTGTGCAATATTTGTTTATTCTTTCATGTTTGATCTAAAGACTTACTTTACCCTTTTTGTGTTGATGTCGGGAGCAAAACAAAACCCTCTCTTTAGCTTTTTAATGTAAAACTATGTCTGAATCTTGTTAATAGTTATAATCAAAGGTTTCTCCTTTCTCTTCTCTACTGTGAATGTTAAGATGACGCAGTACATGCCATTGTTTAGATCATGCTCGAGTTTACGAACACTAACCCAACTCCACGCTCACCTCCTCGTCGCCGGCCGTCTCCGTCACGACCCTCTTCCCGTAACAAAGCTCATCGAGTCCTACACTTACATGGGCTCTCCCCACTCGTCGAGACTCGTCTTCGAGTCCTTCCCTTACCCTGACTCCTTCATGTACGGCGTCCTCATCAAATGCAACGTTTGGTGCCACTTGTTCGACGCAGCCATTGATCTTTACCACAGGTTGGTTTCTGAGAAGACGCAGATCAGCAAGTTCGTGTTCCCGTCTGTACTGAGAGCTTGCGCTGGCTCGAGAGAGCGTTTAGGTGTTGGTGAGAAAGTCCACGGGAGGATTGTTAAGAGCGGTGTAGACGGTGACGATGTGATAGAGACGTCTCTGTTGTGTATGTATGGTCAGACCGGGAATTTAAGCGATGCGGAGAAGGTGTTCGATGGAATGTCTGTGAGGGATCTTGTGGCTTGGAGTACTCTTGTTTCTAGTTGTTTGGAGAATGGTGAGGTGGTGGAGGCGTTGCGGGTGTTTAAATGTATGGTTGGTGATGATGGTGTGGAGCCCGATGCTGTGACGATGATTAGTGTGGTTGAAGGATGTGGTGAGGTTGGATGCTTGAGAACGGCCAAGTCAGTTCATGGAATGATAACGAGGAAGATGTTTGATTTTGATGAAACGTTATGCAACTCTCTGCTTTCTATGTATAGTAAGTGTGGGGACTTGCTTAGCGCGGAGAGGATCTTTGAATTGATAGTTAATAAGAGTGCTGTTTCGTGGACTGCTGTTATCTCTAGCTACAACCGAGGCGGGGTTTATGAGAAAGCATTGAGAAGTTTCGGTGAGATGTTAAAGCATGGTGTTGAGCCGAATTTGGTCACACTTTATAGCGTTTTGAGCTCTTGTGGATTGTTAAAGTTGGTTAGAGAAGGCAAGTCTGTCCACGGTTTTGCAGTTAGACGAGAGCTAGATCCGAACTACGAGTCTCTTTCTCCTGCCTTAGTCGAGCTCTACGCTGAATGCGGGAGGTTAACCGACTCCGAGGCGGTTCTACATGTGGTTGGTGATAGAAATATTGTGTCGTGGAACTCTCTTATATCTCTATACGCAAATAAAGGTATGGAGATCGAGGCGTTGTGTTTGTTTAGACAGATGGTGACACGGCTGATGAGACCTGACTCGTTCACTTTAGCAAGCTCAATCTCGTCATGCGTGAATGATGGTTTAGTCCGGCTAGGGAAACAGATTCACGGACATGTTGTTAGGACCGATGTTTCTGACGAGTTTGTGCAGAACTCGATGATAGACATGTACTCTAAAAACGGACTTATGGATTCAGCATGTGCGGTGTTTGGTCAAATCAAAGATAGGAGCGTTGTGACATGGAACTCAATGCTCTGTGGATTTTCTCAGAATGGTAACTCCTTAGAGGCGATTAACCTCTTCGACTATATGTATAGAAACTGTCTCAAGATGAGTGAAGTTACATTCTTGGCGGTTATACAAGCTTGCTCAAGCATAGGTTCACTGGAGAAAGGGAGATGGGTTCACCATAAGCTTATTCTTTGTGGTGTAAAAGATCTTTTCACTGAGACAGCTCTCATTGACATGTATGCTAAATGTGGAGATCTCAACGCAGCTGAAACCGTTTTCAAGGCCATGTCGAGTAGGAGCATTGTCTCATGGAGTAGTATGATCAACGCCTACGGTATGCACGGGTGTATTGACTCAGCCATGTCTACATTCAATCAGATGGTGGAATCAGGAACTAAACCTAACGAAGTTGTTTTCATGAACATTCTCTCTGCTTGTGGTCACTCTGGTTCAGTGAAAGAAGGTAAACTCTACTTCAACTTGATGAAAAGCTTCGGCATCTCACCGAACTCGGAGCATTACGCCTGTTTCATCGATCTTTTGAGCCGTTCTGGTGATCTCAAAGAAGCATATAGAACCATCAAGGAAATGCCTTCCCTAGCTGACGCTAGCGTTTGGGGTTCTCTGGTCAATGGTTGCAGAATCCATCAGAGAATGGATATCATCAAAGCCATAAAGAAAGATCTTTCGGAGATAGTAACCGACGACACGGGCTATTACACTCTCTTGTCCAATATATATGCTGAGGAAGGCGAATGGGAGGAGTTCAGGAGAATGAGATCGGCTATGAAGAGTTTGCGTCTTAAGAAAGTTCCTGGCTACAGCTCAATAGAGATTGATCAAAAAGTTTACAGATTTGGAGCTGGGGAAGAACTCTGTTTCGGAACAGAGGAAATCTACATGTGTCTTAGGAATCTTCAACATGTAACTCTTGAAGCAGATTGTTTACAGATTAATGAATGAAAGACATTCCATGTAGGAAACAGAGAAGCAGATTTTGTAATAACCAACCACTCTAATATAACACAACCATGTAATTCTTTTTCTGTAGCCCTTGTAAGAGAGGACAAGATATACAAAGGGCAACCAATACCCACAAACATGGCGATGATTGAGAATATAATAAAACATCCGTCTGTCTTCTTCAATACTGAATCAGTTTCTCTGTTTTTTGTTCTCCCTCTATAGTTTTTTTATTTCATGAAAAACTTTATGTTAAGATCACAGTTGGTGGAGTACTACCTGCAGGGCATCTTTGTCTCCTTGGTCTTCTGGTTGCGTTTCCCCACCCGGTAAGGCTCCTATCTTCAAGTCCCACCATTTGTACATTACTGTTATCTACTGGCCCCTCCAAAGAGGAACAAACCGGAGCTCCGTTGACGTTGCTGATCAGCCTTTTCCTTCCTCGGCTAGACCCACCTCGGTTTGAGCTTCTTCTAGCCACTCCTGAGTTCCAGCTGTAGCCTGTGGCTTTCATAAGTCCCTCAAACATTTGAAGATCTTCTGTTACTTCGAGCCTAGACAGAGAAGCAAGTCCAGGGAGAACATCCCTTTGGAAATCCCTTCTTGGTCTTCCTCGTCTTGCTTGTCCTCTCCTTGGCTTGTTGATGCCTATAGAATCCGTCCCCTCGAATTTCAGATGTTCAGGGACTAGAGGCGCTGGCATGTAGTCTTCTTCTTTTGTTGGTGGTAAGTTCAGAGTCATTGCCTCGAAGTAATCAACCTCCCCTGAAGAACACTCCTCACGGCAGCCTTCTAAACAAGCATCAAGCCTCTTTTCTAAATCACCGCCGCAAGAAGCAATTGTGTTCACAAACCAAGAGAGCGGGTCTTTAGCAGCTGCATCGGTCGTAGAGGAAGCAGCTTCGTCAGGATTATGAGACAGTGAGATGGTGACTATAGCTTCTGCTGCTCCCTTGATGAGTTCATCAAGAGTCTCTCCAGCTTCATCTCTCTTCTCTGGCGTTCTCTCCCCTTCGTCTTCACTCTCGAGAGCCGGGGGAGCTTCCAAATCTATTAAAGGAGTTGCTCTTGTTTCCACTCTTGGTTTGGAACACAAGCCGGGACTTTCATCCTCACTAGCACATATATTCAAGTCAATGTAGTTCCTGTTAGTGGCAGCTTTTTTACTTTCAACATCTTCAGCAACCGAGGCGTCACATGGCAAGTTAATGTCGAAGTTTCTATTCACCAAAGTGTTTGCTTCCTTGAGAGACACAGGGGGAGAGTTAAAGGAAGAGTTGCACTCCCAAATAGAACGCTTATGAGAGATAGGGTATCCAAGAATCTTTCCACTACTCAATGAACTAGCCATTTCAGCCCGTCCCAAACCGTTGGGAGGAGATACATTACTCGAGCCATCAGCAGAAGCATTCAAATCAAAACCGCCATTGGTTAGTCCGTTTTTGTTAGGGGGGTTAGGTTTTAACCAGGGCAACCCAGCAGAGCATTCCTGTCTTTTTGGTCCTTGAAGACTTTCAAAGCTCTGATGCTTCAAAGAACCATTTGTAACAGCCCCATTTGGACCATTGTTAAAATGGTTAAGGTTACTTGGTGGTACACCAAAGGCAGTTTCCTTCAACCCTGAAGAGAACCCTTGGTAAACCCCTTCAAAGCCGCCACGTCTTCTCATCTCAGAGTTTGAATCTGCTCTTGCTTGCGTACTATAACTCAAGAGTGGATTCGTTTGAAACGGCAAAGGTTTCTGAACTGAGCCGTTACTCCGGTTTGAAATCCAGTGGCTCCAAGTTCTGCTAGGTTCAGGGCGGTAGCCACCATTAGTCAAGCTTGGAGCATTTGATGCCACGCTTGATTCCACATAGCTATCATAGGAAACTTCAGGATTCCTTTGACGAGCTTCCCATTCGCCGGATAACAACCTCCTCTGATCAGTTGAAGGAGGATAGCCAAATGCATGGTTAGCAAGAACTTGTACTGGCTGTGAAGGCACACATAAGTTCTCTCTTGGAATGCTTTTTCCACGCCCTGTAAAGTGCAGCCAAAGCAAAAACATCAGAGACTAGAAGATATACACATTAAGTGAAGAAGTGCCACTTAATGGAAGAATCTCACCTGCTTCTAGAACCATCCATCCGTTTTGACTAGTATTCGTTTCCAACCACTGGCGTTGCGCATGTACAATGTTTTTGCCATAAAGAGAGTATACATCCCTGGAAGAAGGACCATCTTGGCACTGGACAGGCTCGTTCAAGTCAGTTAACCCATTTTGGTTCTTCATAACCGAAGAAGAACCGTTCAGATGAGAAGCATTGTTGCCTCTTCCAGCTTCTTGAGGACAGTCTGCATCATCGAGATACTCATCCGCGGGGAGTTGAAGATCAATCATTCTTCTCCTGACCTTCACAGGCCTAACCTCCTCCTCGTCCTTTGAGCTAACACCATTCGCCATGGGAACGTTGTTGCAAGCTTGGGAGCTGCTTCCTTCACCACCACACACCGGTTTTCCCAAGAGAAACGCAGGCAGGTCGCGTTTGATGGCACTCTCCGGTGTGTGTTCAGACTGGTTGTTGTTTCCTTTAACTTCATCCATCAAGCTCTTTTGCGTTCTATACAAACGGTGAAGTTCATGAACCTACGCACAAACCAAATGTCAAAATCAAAACCGAACCGTTTTGAGTGGAAAGAGACAAAAGGGTTTGCTTAGGTACCTGATTCTTGAAAACGGCTTCGTGCTGAAGCATAGTTTGCTTAAGAAAATCTCTCTCGTTTCCAAAGTGAGATTCCTCCGGGGGAGGAGCTCTCATCGAGAAACCATTCTGATTATATTGCACATTTTTATTATCTCCCGACCGGCTGCAAGTGTTTGAATCTTGGCTGAGATCCTTCATTGAAGACAAGAAGCTTTCACGGTGAACCATGTCTCCTATTAAAAAAGAACCAAATCAAGTCAAGTACTAAAACTCCAAATCACAACTAAGGCACCGACGACTTTTATTAAAATCATATTTAACTTATCAAATTCAATGCAAATTATTGATAATACAGATTCTGCAGAAAACTGTGAATTTAGCTCTAAAAATGGAGAAAAATATAACAAACAAAAAAAAAAGAAAATTCCGATCAAATGGGAGTCCACAATATCTAACAAAAATATAGTGAGAAATTAAATAAATAAAGAAGCTGCCATTACAGGTGAAACGATCATACACTAAGAAAATCGAAAACTCGCCAAAAACTAATCCATAAAACCCAAAACGAAAAAAGAAAGAGAAAAAAAAACAATCTGACAGACAAGAGAATCAAATCCACCATACGATGAACAGTGTAAAGAGGGACATAAGAAGCTGGATCGATTCACTCAAATGTCTTAACCTTAACTCATCTATCACAAAGATCTATTAAAAGTATAATCAGAGACAAACAAACATATATGGAAAATCAACTAGAATAAAAAATAATCTTTAAACAAGTGTATATAAATTAATTAATATTGAAAATAAAAAATAAAAAAATGGGAGAGATTTTGTTACCTCAGACCCACATCCCCTCTAATCGCTCGTTTGAACAGAGAAAATCTCTCAAACACTCACTCCCAAATCGGCGACAATTATTATTATACAAAACTTAGAAATATACGAAAGTTATATTTTAAATAAAAATGTTATTTCCGAGAAATAATAATAATAAATACCAAAAATATGAAAACAGTTTTTTTTTTCGCAGAGAGAGAGAGAGAGAGAAAATCTAAGAAACAGTTAAGAAGAAAGTGAGGAATAATCGAAACTCCATGGGAGAAGAGAAGAGAAGAGAAGGAAAGGAAGGGAAACTCTCAGATCGTCTTCGTTGATCCGATGGGCCAACTCTATAATCTCTCTCTCTCTAGACTCTCTGTATCTCTCTATCTGTCTCTCTCCTTTTCTCTCTGATTCTTAAAAAGCAAATGAAAATAAAAAAGAAAAGAATAAGAGCTTTTATATTCCTTTTTTTTTCTTTTATTTTTCTCGGATTTGGTGTCTTCTCTTTCCTTATAGAGTGAAGAGAGAGAGAGAGAGAAGTTCGGTGAAGAGAGAGAAAGAGTAAGAGAGATCCCGTAAAATAAAAATAAATATATATTTACATTAAAAAAACGAACGAAGGACACTTCTAACAACAGAGACGCGATATTATTTGTCAACATCTGGTCTCCCTTTCTCTCTCTCTCTTTTGCCTCTCATCATTTTTACATTTTTTTTCCAGTTTTTACGCTGAATAATTTAAAGTGGCTTTTCTCTTTGTTTTTCAGTTTCACCTGTAATTCATTTCTAATTTTAATCCGTCCCAATCTTTCGTTAGATCGTATAGTTTTACTTTTCATTTTAGTAATGATTTTTATTATATTTTATCTTACATATTTAAAATTAAAACTGTTTTAAAACAAAAAAAATATTTGTATCGGAAATGTATTTCATATTTAAACTTTATCTTAAAATTGTCGTCTATTACTTTACTATCAGAAAAATTTTTTTTTAGTCGTGTTACGTTATATATTACTCATCATTAAATTATCTTCACAATTTACCAAAAGGGATATTAAGCCTTTAACGTAATAAGCATTAAATAGTCTCGGTTAACCGAATCGGAAATTAAAAGAATTGCTTTGTTTTAACCAATGATGGACAACTTTATTTAATTTATGTTTGTCGATTAGTTATTATTTTACTAAAAATATGTTAAAAACTTTCTTGTGATTAATTTTTTAAAATTTATTGTATTACTTAAAATGTAAAATTTGATCATAAATGTATCGAACTAGTCAATTATTTAGAATTTTGAATGTAATCTATGAATTATCTTAAATAGTTATATACTAAACTAGTCAATTATTTTTTTTGAATTAAATGTAATCCATTATTTGTTTCCTAATTGGACATGTATTAATTGTATCTCATTTTATCAATGTTTTAGATACATTTTATTGACTATTTATTTTGATATATAGGTATATAACTATTATATTTTATCTTCCATATTTCAAATTAAAACTGTTTTAAAAGAAAAAATATTTGTATCGGAAATGTATTTCATATTTAAACTTTATCTTAAAATTGCCGTCTATTACTTTATTATCAGAAAAATTATTTCTTTAGTCGTGTTACGTTATATGTTAGCTCATCATTAAATTATCTTCATAATTTACCAAAAGGGATATTAAACCTTTAACGTAATAAGCATTAAATAGTCACGGTTAACCGAATCAGAAATTACAGGAGTTGCTTTGTTTTAACCAATGATGGAGGGTTTTATTTAATTTATTTTTCTCGATTAGTTATTATTTTACTAAAAATATGTTAAAAAACTTTCTTGTGATTAATTTTTTTAAAATTTATTGTATTACTTAAAATGTAAAATCTGATCATAAATGTATCGAACTAGTCAATTACTTAGAATTTTGAAAGTAATCTATGAATTCTCTTAAGTAGATATATACAAAACTAGTCAATTATTTTTTTGAATTAAATGTAATCCATTATTTGTTTCCTAATTGGACATGTATTAATTGTATCTCATTTTATCAATGTTTTAGATACATTTTATTGACTATTTATTTTGATATATAGGTTTCTGACTTATTATTAGTACATCTACTGATATATATTCAAAATATGTGTTGATTAAAGTGAAAACATATCAAGTTACTTGAGAGTATTGCGATATAATATGAGAGGAGTCATGAGAAGTGAGATGAGGTCAACAAGAGAGTTTTTATGAACTTGGAAGAAGAGAATATTTGTGGTCCAAAAAGATGTGTTGATTAAACATATAGTTTAGTGTTTTTATGTTGATGTCAATCGTTGTAGAAGTATTTATTTTACTATCAAAATAGAAATTATTATGAAAATAACAAAAACAAATATGTAAAAATAATATTTTGAATAATATTTTAGAAAATTAAAATAATTTGAGATTTTTTTGAACATTTTTATTAATATTTTAAGAGAATTAACACTACCATTTATATACTATATCTCATGACCATTTTAATTTTTTTAGCAACAAATTCATTCATTTCAAAGAGGAGACAATTAAAATGAGTTTAAATATTTAAATAGCATTTTTGGCCATTTTCATAACAGTTATAATAGAATAATAATTTAAATTGTTATATGACATATATATTGATAAAACTGTAATTTCAGATAAAGACTAGTTTTTCATTCATATTTTTGTTTTCCTCACTAACAGATTAAGTAAAAATACATACATAGCAGGGTGATTTTTGGGATTTATTGGGATGTAGATAAATGTTTTAGCTTTGACTTTTATCTACAGCTTTTAAAACTATCAATCCCGCTTTAAGTCAATTTTTAAACCTACAACAAGGAAAATTAAAAAATAGTTGTAACCCTTTTATTTACTAATGTAGTAGCTTTTGAAATGTAGGGAAAATATATAGTTGTAAGAGTATATTCCTCATATCTTTTTTTTTATTTTTGTTTTCTTATAACTACAGCCGATATATCTATAACAATCACCCTCTATGTTTAGTTTTGTATCTTGAAATTTGGATTAAAAATACGAGTACATTTTTGGGTAAATAGAACATACCAAATACATTTTTAGGTTAAAAAGTACATTTTTGGTAATAGAAGTTGCTTTTTAAACATGTGATATTTGCTACAGTCTTTTCTTGTCGTAACTTGGGTTATCTGAGGTGATTAGAATATGTATTAAACAACTAAATTTCCAGATCGAACGTACAATTTTACCTACCCCGTTTTAGGATCTTGGGTAATGCTTTCCCTTGGATTTGTTGGAACCTTTAGACTTCACGGAACAAGCTCATCTTCGAATCAAGATCGATCTTTCCTCAGGAAGCTATCTTCCAATCAATCGGCACCATGAATAAATGGGAATTAGCCCAACCATCTTGCCCTTTGCTGCCCGCATTTTGGTCCCTATGTCACCCCACATTTTGGTCCCTATGTCACGATCTATGGACTCTCCGACAGCTACAATCTTTTGTAACACTGACGCCGCTTGGAGATCAGAGTCCAAATATGTCGGCCTTGCATGGATCTTCTCTGATCAATCAGAGATGCCTTGTTTCATGCAGCCTCTCTCAACCTCTCTTACATCTGTTTCAGAATAGATTCACAAGTGCTTGCTCAAACAATCAACAAGAGAACTTCGACGATGGAACTATTCAGGTTATTGTCAGACATCGACTCCCTCATCTTCTCTTCCAATTCCCCCTTTATTTTCTGCAATGTTGTTTATGTTTCACGTGTTCCCCTTTTGCTAGGCCTGCAAATTTACTGGCGAAAACTCAACTTTCTTCTCATTTGGGTTTAAACTCTAGGACCTGATAAGCCCATCGTCCTATTTTAATTGCTATCTTATGTTGAACAAAAAAAAAACATACAATTTTACCCTTAGATTTTTTTTACCCCTAGATTATTCCTTCGATATATGTACTCTCATATTTTTGGGAGTTCATTTTAGAATGAAACATGTATAATATTATGTATTTGTTCTTTTTCTTTTTCATTAGTCTTTAGGCAAAATGATAAACATTTATTAGTGTATGTTTTTACCCTACATAAAAAAACAATTATATTTGACAACCGTTATATTGCCTATCGCTATGCCTCGCTTAAATGAATTTTACATGCAGACCCGGCTTTCAGTATGTGCGGACGGCGCAAATGCACAGGATCCTAAAATTTTACTTGATTTTCCTTACAAGAAAAGGACCCAAAATTTAGAAAAAATCTTGTTTTCTGAAGAAAATATAAACGGCGGTGAAAAGCAATCTGAAAACTAGGTTTCATCTTTCTGATGAAGAAGAATACGTGATGTTTAAAAAGGTCACATGAGATTTAGTTATTTAAAGGGCCCTTTAAACCTTATTTAGCACATAATCTCTTCTAAGTTTGAGTCGGGCATGTTTACATGTCGACAAAAAATGTACATTTTTCTTAAACGATATAAAATAATTATTTTAATCTTTATAAACTAATTATAAAGTTGAAAGAAACACTTTCTATCCCTGTTGAAATGACATAAAAGGGTACATTTCATCTTGTATAATCTCCTTTTTATTTCCTCTACTATAGTCTATAGTAGGGTTCACGTCTCCATTTGTTTTTTTTTTTTTTGGTAGGATCACGTCTCCATTTGTTTGATAAACATAAGACGCGTTGTTTCATTAATTGAGCAAATCATATCTTGCTCCTTGTGCTTGCTTTGAGCCTTTGACTGCATAAAACACGTTTCTAAGCAATTTTAAAACATGTTTCTTGAAAACTTCTGTAAAACTTTTTAACTTGGTTACCAAAAGAAATTTATATAAAAACTACAACGAGTTGTGTTATTTTAGCATGCAAGTAGTTAATGATGAACTGAGGATCCTAATCTAACCAGTAATAAGGTTCATGTCTAATTGTGTGCATTTCCATTTTTATGATAGCGGAGTTAATATTGAGAAAAGTAAGTAGTCACTCCGTATCGTGATCTTGACAAAATGGTTTTTCACTTTTCATCTAGAGACTCTACAACATTCATAAAATACATATTTTTTTAAACTATCTTAAAAATAAATTAAATTATAAATTAAAAATTATTCAACCAAATATAAAATAAACCATATATAAAATATAATTAATTATACTCAATAAATCAATACAAACAGAACATCTTGCATATGAAAAAATGTTCAAACCATGGTGTTCCATGTCCATTCATAATTTATGAAAATGATTATGAAAATGATTATTTTTTAAATATCTTGGAAGCTTCTTCTGATTTGAATAAATGTACATGTAACGTTTACTCAATTGATTATTAAGAAATATACTATATAGACTATAGATAAATCAACACTTGATAATTTTAATTAAAATAAATTAATAAAAATTGATTTCAAATTGTTCTGATTCAAAAAATGACAAAATAAATAAAATTATATATTTTAAAAATTAGATGTAAATATATGATCTCGAATTTAAATCATAAACTAATTAATAATATATATATATAGTTTACATTAGTGCAAACTTAATATTGTATTATCTGTTTTATATTTACAGTGGAATATATTTATACTTTTAGCACTTCAATATATTTTGATGATTTAGTAAATTTATATCTAAAACTATATTAAATTATATGAAATCTATTTGATATCCACAAAATAATATAATAAAATAGAAAGTTGAAATTCTAAATTTTTACTAATGTATATACATTAAAATTAAATATATCGACACAGTAAAGTATATACAGTAAATTTAAAATTAAAAATTTACTAATGTATATACAGTAAAATATTTTGTAAATTAATATTATATCAATTAAAAAAATACATTCTCTTATTTACAAAAATTGTTGTAACAGAACTAATTTAATATCGACACAAAATTGAATGTCAAGGACATGTTAAAAGCTAAGACACTTGATTAGGCCAAATAGTTTTCCCTAATTTACAAGTTTGATGATAACACAACTTAATTTCTGAATGAAGCATCATTTGTTTATCAATTAGGTTAGATTGAGAAAAAGCATGAGGGTCCCACCGTCGAGGCAACTTTGAGGTTTTCAGTTTGAATGTGCGTCGGAATTTAATTGGCCCTAACTTTGAAGATAATTACAGTTTTGGGATTGGTTTTGGATACTTTTGTAGTTTTGTTTCTTCTGGACGTCCCTGATTGGTTGATCTTCTACTTAAACAAAATATCATTTAAAAAAGGCTTCCTTGTGGAGATTATTACATAGAATGCCATTCTTCCGAGGAAAAGCATGTTTCTTTCGACTTAGCTACGTGTCCCTTTAGTGATTGGACATGAAGATAATATTCAATCTAGTTGTATCTATTTTTTTTTTTGTTAATTTATCGACCGATGTTAAGTCAACTTGGAATGTTAATAATTATTTTAATCCACACCGGTGGTGGCGAACAAAGATATAAAACACGTAAATAAATAATTATTTCTTCTGCTGATATACACACTAACATTAACGGTAACGTGTTTATGCATTATTAATTCAACACGTTAGAACCCGTATGAATTTTATATTTCTGGCTTGTGTAAAATAATCACAAGTACAAACTTTTTTATGTTGTTAAAATTATTCCCTAACCGAAAAAATTTATTTAATTATGGTTTTTAAAAAGATAGGGTAGATCTAGAAGTGGAGAAAAAGTAAAGTAAAGAGATAAAATTTAAAACTACTTCTTCCTGTAAACCACAAGTACATAATCAGGCCATGGGAGTCGAGAACAGAATCTTTGGGTCTTTCGTCTTTGGCAGAGCTGATGCAATATATGATCATAGATCTCTATAATCACACATCGCAACATTTTATTTATCACATATGATATATTTCTAAGTTTTTTTTTTTTTTGCAACTATATATTTCTAAGTTAATTGTAACGAAGTATGTATCTCGGTGTTATTTCAAAACTCTTACAAATCAAGACTTTAAATGATAAGTTGATAACCGAATGAATATAAATTAACAAGTGGATTAATATTTGAACTTTTCTGAAAGAAGGCATACACTAATATTAGAATTTTAAGATGATTGAATTGACTAAATATAATTTCACCAAATTCTTTCGATAACTCTGTCACTATTTTAGTTTAAAATACCTAAACTAGTAATGATAGCCTATAGGTAAAAAGAAAGTTTAGGATTTGTAGATACGTCAATTTAGATCTGGAATACTGTTATGAACTAAGTTATCATCGTTTGACGAGATGACATAAAATTATGTTTTATGTCTTTAAAAGAAATTCGAAACCGGACTATTTGTTTGTACTATCTTCCTAAAAATATTAGTTGGTCTTCAGTTCAAATACATTCGGTCAATGAAAAAAACATAAAGTGAATTTCGTGGAAGTTTGACCCCTTAATACAAAATTTATTAAATAAGAAAATATTAACATATTACAAATAAGTTAAATTATTACAGTAAAATTATTCTTTTCTAATAAAGTCCAATATATTTTTATTTATAATAAATAATTTGATTATTAATATTTTATTTTTATATTAAATCAAGAAAATGTATAATATATAGTAAAATATTTTTTTATTTGTTGATCATCGATATTCGGCAGGTCGAAATCCAACCAATTAATCTCGGAAACGTGTGCACCAGCAACAGATGGATCTGACTACCAATAAAGAGAGTTAGATATTCCTATCGCATAATTACATGGATGGATAATCTAAATGTGAGATTTTAAATCTGGATCCTTTAGAGACTTTCCGAAATGTTTTCACTACCTGACTACATCTGTGCTTAGTAAAATGATTTTTTTTTTAACTTAGTAAAATGATTTTTGATATATCTATTTCATAAATTTTAGATTATTATGTAGTTTAATGTATTTTTTTTCATTAGTCTACAATAATGCAATATTACCAATCAGAACCCGCGTGTTGTAGTTTCAATCCCTTCAAAAAAATCTGCATATTTAAATTAGCTTTAACGATGATATTTATAAGGAAAAAAATCTTTTCTCGGAGAGTACGCATCCTTTTTTTTCATCTTAATGATAGGTAACAAAAATGGTAGAAACATTTCATGAGAGAGAGAAAAAAAACCCGAAGAAACATAAAACCCAGGCATAAAACACGTGATTCCCTCTATCAATCCTTGTCCGGATGACATTTTTGTAACTGACTTGAGGAAATATTATTCATTTTCGTCTCTTTTACCAACTCGCCGAATCTCTCTTCTGTCCTTTTCCTTCTTCTTAATTCTCTTCTTCAACCAAAGGTTTCGATGGAGGCTATGCTACTCAACCCCACTTTTTACAATCCGCCGCCAAGCCTCAATCTCGCCAACTATTCTAGACCCGTCTCGTATTTTTCCCGTAAATCGAGATTTGGACCACCTGGATCTCTCTCCATCCGACACTCCGCAGTTTCGCCGATCCGGTAATGTGTCTTTCTTATTTGGTTATAACGAGAAATAGCCTCAATGCACGCCATATGTTCGGTTTTTTGTACTCTCGTTTGTCTTTTTACACCAATGAGTTGAAGTGTCGTCATAAACTCTTTTTTTTTTCCTACACGAGAGTGAGTGTCTTTTTTATTGCTTCCCTCTGCTCTTGTTCGTTTTTGTGTTGTCAGTGGTTGCAGCGTACATGGTCCTGGTCTGAGCTGTACGGTTTTAGCAAAGCTGTGTACTTGTAACAAGTTGGCAGATTCATCATGTGTTACGACATGATTTTCAATAATGCACGATTTAAATTTAATTACGAATATCTTTTCAATAGAATAGTGTCATTACTGTTGATCCAAGAGCCTAATAGGATCATGTTATTGCAAATTATTGTCTGTCGTTTTCTTATGAATCTTATGTAGTTAAAATGATATTATATTCCTTGATGCATAGTGTTTCTGGCATTGATGTGTTTCAGATACTCGAGGAGTCTAAGGGTGGACGAGAGCGAGAGCTTGACACTTGACAGCATAAGACACACTTTGATTCGTCAAGAAGACAGCATCATCTTTAACCTTCTTGAGCGAGCTCAGTATCGCTACAACCCTGACACATACGACGAAGATGCTTTTGCTATGGAAGGGTTTCAAGGATCTTTGGTCGAGTTTATGGTCAGAGAGACTGAACAACTCCATGCTAAGGTGGACAGGTACAAGAGTCCAGATGAACATCCCTTTTTCCCACAATGCTTGCCTGAGCCAATCCTTCCCCCTATTCAATACCCACAGGTGAATTTACTTAGACACACTCCATAGAAGGGATGATGAATTGTAAAGTTAAAGTTTTCTCTTCTGTATTGAAATTAAACCAGGTACTGCATCACTGTGCTGATTCGATAAACATCAACAAGAAGGTGTGGAACATGTACTTCAGACATCTTCTTCCCAGGCTGGTCAATCCAGGGGACGATGGTAACTGTGGTTCAGCTGCTGTCTGTGACACAATGTGTTTGCAGATTCTTTCAAAGAGAATCCACTTCGGTAAATTCGTTGCTGAGGCCAAGTTTCGTGAGAATCCAGCTACCTATGAAACAGCCATCCGAGAACAAGTAAAATGCCCTCTCTTTATTCATTGTCTGTATCTTCTTTTGTTCATGAACTGACTCGAGTCTTTGCAGGACCGGACACAACTGTTGCGACTTCTGACGTATGAAGCAGTTGAAGAAGTAATCAAGAAAAGAGTTGAGACTAAAGCCAGAATTTTCGGTCAAGACATAACGATCAACGAGCCAAAGACTGGAGCTGGAGCCGGAGCTGATCCTTCATACAAAATCAACCCTAGCTTAGTTGCTAAACTCTATGGTGAAAGAATCATGCCCCTCACAAAGGAAGTCCAAATTGAGTACTTGCTTAGGAGGCTTGATTGATGATGTTATCATCAAGAAGAAAGGGATCATAACTTTTTTGTATTTGATCTTTAATTTTATAAAACTGTAATGTGACAACCAGCTCATTTTAGCTAGTCAAGTTGAGTTTATTACAGATGTAAACCGAGAATCAAAAACAAATGAACTATTCTGAGAACAATAAAAAAATCTTTCTGATGTTCATAGAGTATTGAGTACTCTGATTTGTAGGTTGTAGCATCAGAGTGAACCTCCTGTTGATTCTCGGACAATCTCGTAAATAGATAAAATGTTCTCAAGGGTAAGTAGGAAGATAATGCACCATTCCAAAAGATCTGATCTTCGGTTCTGCATCACCTCTTGGAGGAAATGAATGTTGTGCTGCACATCAAAACAGAGGATCACGATTGGCGACTGTTTATTGATATAACAAAACTGATAAAGAGTAATGTAATGAAGATACCTCTACAAACTTTAGCTTAAAGTCTAGATTCCCAAATCTCTGAGTGACCTCGTACTCTTCTCTTAGGTACTCATATATCAGCGCATATCTAGCCTCTCTCCAAGCAATCTCGGATCTATCAGAACACAACAGAACATACCAGTCTAGTTAAGGTACATACATAATTTTCATGAGAATGTTCAAGATTTAGAGTAATATTCAAGAAAGAATACCTATCAAACAAACCAACTCTGAGAATGACGTCAGCAAGATTAGAATTAGCCTTCCCTACGAGTTGGAAGAGCTTTTTCCTGTGCATTGTGAACGTTCCGGTTTTCTCCATTGCACGGTTTATACCAGCGAACTCTTCAACCAATTTATCAACCTGAGAGAATCACAAATCTCAAAACTTTCAACATTAAACAGTTACTTTCGTTTATGGACAGTTGAGAAGGGATACGTTACCTGAGAAACAAAGTAATCCAAGGCAATACTTTGTCCAAGCACACTCCCAATAATACGGATGCTATTAGTATCCAACGTTTTGAGAACAATGTAGTCAGGGCCACCTTTCATTTCCTCAGTCAACAAAGGCTTCTCCTTAACAGCATAATCTAACACACACACACACACACACACACACAAAATCCAGAAAAAGGTTTTTCATTACAAAAAAAGCTATAAAGTAGTAAGAAGAAGCCAAGATATGGTTATAGAATAATACCGTCTTTTCTCATCTCTGTAAGAAGCCCAGAAGCATGTCTACGAACAATGTCGAGATAAGCCTCAACGTCATTGTCATCAACATTGAAAAGAACGGCAGAACCGTATTGAAAGACAACCATGAACCGGCAGCTGCTTACGCTCTCCCTCTCATCCATCGTCTGCGAAGAAGAGAGAACACACAACATCAACATTTGACTTCCTTTTGGGGTTTCTAAACCAACATAAAGTAATCAAAGACATGATAGTTGCATCCTTATTACTATTTTCTAAAAACTTAAAATAGTAATAACATTAAATTAAACACCAAACTTGAATATAACAGTAAATGATTTTGAGGACGAAACAGAAGAGTAAAATCTTACAGGGATACCAGAAGAAGAATCAGAGAATCTGAGAGCAATAGAGTTGGTAGAGCGGGAGGTAGGAGGAACAACATTGCATAAGTTGTCAGCTTGCATCCCCTTCAAATCAATACTGCCAAAACCATAACTCTGAGCAAACCCAAAAAAAAATCATAAAAAGAAACAACAAACAAACACACAACACTCATCACCAAAAGGTTAAAACTTGAAAGAGTCTCGAAAACATTCAAGGCAGTTAAAACGAACCTAGTACTGAGAAAATAGGCTTTGATAGGGATCTTCCCTCTGTCTTCCTCTTCCTTTGTTCCAAAGTCGTAGCTTTGATAAACATCGCCCGACCCAGAGTCAGAGTCGTTGTTGTAAATCGAAATCGGAGAAGGGAACGCTGAGAAGCATCGGAAGTTAAGAAAGGGAGAAGCTTGGGAGCCAATCGTCGAGCCTTTCAAAAGACATGGAGAGGAAGAGGGCTTTGAAGAATTGAGTAATTGACTATTACGACGAAGAAGAAGAGCAGCGACTGCTCTCCATCTACCCATTCACAGCAATTCAGAAAGAAAATAAAAAATGAATTGTTCTCGTTTGGGTTTAGGTCTTCGTCTCCTCGAAAGAATCAGACTTTATTGAATGAAGATGGGTCCGAAGAAGCCTCGAGTTCTCGCCGGCGACAACTATAGTTCCCCCTATAAGCTAAACCTCGCGTTTCGCTTCTCATCTACGACTGCGTTTCATTTTGCAGCTGAACGACAGCGTTTAGCTTGCGGTAAAATGACTACGTTTTGTTTTCTGGCTTAAATGCTTCATTTGCGAAAAAACGACGGCGTTTAGGTAGCAAGGAAATGACGTCGTTTTGGTTTGGAGCTAAAACGACGGCGTTTAATGTGTTGCCTGATAGCCTTTTACTCGAGTGAGTCGTATCCCTTTTCTTCTCTTAACTGAAAGAAGAGACGACCGGAAAAGATTCGCTCCTCAGGCGAAAAAATGGCGATAACTGGGAATCTGAGGATCTCCGCGAGCTTACTAACTCCTTATCATCAGCATCCTAAATGCCTTTCACTACCTTCTTCTTCTAAGGTCTGATTTCTTCTCTTTCTTTCACTCTTACGATTCGAAAACTTTCTTCAAAGCATATTTAGATCTGTGTATGATGAAATTGGCGTGGGAACCCCAGGGATGATGCCTATTAGAATAGAGTGCCGGTTTATACCAAACCGTCTATAGATGATGTAGACCGGTTAATCTCTCTTTACAATTAGATGTAGACCGGTTAATCTCTCTTTACAATTAGATGTAGACCGGTTAATCTCTCTAATACATTTTGCTCTCGTTATACAGAGAGTTTTCTTTTTCTTTTTTTCTTTATAACCGAATGTCCTGCACCTCACCGTGGTGGTCCAAACTAGAGACCGAACCCTTTAGCAGCGCGGACGCACACCCGAGGGTGGGTCATAGCCAGACAATGGTCTTCAGTCTCGGGCGCCAGAACAAATCTGTATGTAAATTCTCTGGTGGCCAGTGCGAGTCGAACCCGGGGCCGTAATTGTAGCCGCAAGCCGTTTACCGTTTACATTTACAGAGAGCTTAACCGGTACATCGCATGTGATAATTTTTGCAGGTTGATTTCTCTGGCTTTGTGAGCAGTGGCGTAAACATCTTGGAACCTTATAAATGTCCTCCTGGAGTGTCACGTGCCCAAACGAAGGTTTTAGCAAGGAACACCGGAGGAGACTACGAGCTATCACCAAGCCCAGCTGAGCAAGAGGTGGAGAGCTTTCTCTTGAACGCCATCAACATGAGTTTCTTCGACCGTTTAAACCTAGCGTGGAAGATCATCTTCCCATCCCACGCTTCGAAGAGAAGCTCCAACGCGAGAATCGCTAAGCAGCGGCTCAAGATGATTTTGTTCTCGGACAGGTGCGCGGTTAGCGACGAAGCTAAGAGGAAAATAGTCAACAACATCGTTCACGCGCTGTCGGATTTCGTGGAGATTGAGTCGGAGGAGAAAGTTCAGCTTAATGTAGCTACGGATGGTGACTTGGGAACTATTTACTCGGTCACGGTGCCTGTTAGGAGGGTGAAAGCTGAGTACCAAGACGTGGATGAGGTTGGATCCATAACGAATGTTGATTACAAAGATACGCTTGATGGTTCTGTAGATGTGAGGTTCGATTTTTATGTTCCAGAGTAAGAAGTTCTTTGAACAGTGTCTTGTTTGTCTGTTTTCTTGTTGCTGTTCTTGAAGTTTCTAGTCTGCGAGGGAACAAAGAAAGTTTCTTAACATTCCCATTGTATATATCTATCTATATATGCAACTCTTATCTCTTCAACTATGTTCTTGGCGATAGTTTGTGTTGGTCAGATTCATAGCAAGAATCCAAGAACCCTATCTTGGTGTTCAACTAATCAGATTTAAATCGTACTTCGCTGTTAGTCTGTGTTTCGCTTTGGATCAGCCCTGCCTCAGGCATGTGCTGGAACGAACTACCACTACTATTCCCTTTAGATGTTCCTGTAACAGCCCTCAGCTTCAGTCTATCATTTGCCAATTAAAATAACATAAAGCCTTTAGACAGGATTGCTTGTGTAATAGAGCTGTAACGGTCGCTTTTGAAGTTTAACCTCTCAAGCAAATCTAACTGTTCTGCTTCAAGCTTTCTCGGTCTTGATGTACATAAGTTTTTGTTTTCAAGCACATAATTATGAATGAAAATGAGAGATATATTATGTTCTACACTAATTAGTTGCATCTAATTACATAGAGAATCTGACGGAAGCGTAACATCTACGACCTGCCTTTTAATTAAATTAAACCACAAAGGATTATTCAGCAAATAGACGACGCACGTGTAGGGCCCCGCGTAATTTGCACGCGACATCTCAAATAAATATGGACGGTAGATTTGAGAAAGGAAATTCTGATCCAACGGCTGAAAAGGAATAGTTAAGAGTATGCAACACGTCTCTCTCTCTGAGGCTTTCGTGTTCTTCTTCTTCAAAGGTTCTATAAAAATTGAATACCACTCATTGACTTTGCCACAACGTTTTCGTGTGCGGCTCTCTTCTTCAAAAACATGTCGGACGAGGAGCATCACTTTGAGTCAAGCGACGCAGGAGCTTCCAAGACCTATCCTCAACAAGCTGGTAACATCCGTAAGGGTGGTTACATCGTCATCAAAGGCCGTCCCTGCAAGGTGATCTTCTTCTACTGCTGTTCTCCCTTCATGTATATATATATCTTTATATTCTTACTGTTATAAATTTGCATGTCGTGATGAGTGCTTTGGTCCTTAGGACCGACCGACATAAGTTTATGTTTGAAGTTTTGTCTTGTAGATTTCGTTGTAATCTAGTTTATGTCGGAGGACAGAGTTTCTTGTTCGTTGAATTGCCTATTATCATTTTGTTTTTTATATTAAAAACATTCTTTATTGGTTTTAATAGGTGGTTGAGGTTTCGACTTCAAAGACAGGCAAGCACGGTCACGCCAAGTGTCACTTTGTAGCCATTGATATCTTCACTTCTAAGAAGCTCGAAGATATTGTTCCTTCTTCCCACAATTGTGATGTGCGTATTGTATGATACTCCGAAACATTTGATTAAGTCTGTAACTTGACTCACAAGATTGATCTTTTTTTTTTTTCTTGTAGGTTCCACATGTGAACCGTGTTGACTATCAGTTGATTGATATCTCTGAAGATGGCTTTGTATGATTTCATGTTGCACTAGTCTAAGTTTGTTTTGCCTTTTCCCCACATGCTTAAATTAGAGGGCTTTTTTCTTTCTTGATGGTTACGTTACAGGTCAGCCTTCTTACTGACAATGGTAGCACTAAGGATGATCTCAAGCTCCCAACTGATGAAGCTCTCCTCACACAGGTTACTTTCTCATGCATGCTTAAATCAACTGTTCTATGTAAATATTTATCTGGTTCACTTATGATTTTGTGTTTGGTCTGTGTTGTGTGAATGCAGCTCAAGTCTGGATTTGAAGAGGGAAAGGATATAGTTGTGTCTGTCATGTCTGCAATGGGAGAGGAGCAGATGTGTGCCCTGAAGGAAGTTTCTCCCAAGTAATGATAATAATTAAGTGAGCATTCTCCTCTGCTCTACTTGTACAGAGGATATTATCATTATCAATTTGACAGAGTCGAATGTTTATAAGAAAAAGTTTGGTCTTTTCTTCTTCTTATTCTTCATAATAATAATTTAAAGCCCAATCTTTCATGCAAAGACACACCTTATCTATCTTACTATTTGGTTTCTGTTGTGGAGAAGTTACTATTGACAGTTCCAAAGCTATATTTGTGATATGCTATCCTAAGGGCTAAAACTGTTTATATATAAATCAATAATTCGTTTTGAATATGGGTTCTGATCCCTCTCGTTTAAGTGCACTCTTTGAGTAACTTGTAGCTGAGTGTTCAAATGACCTGCAACGAGGGTGATGGACGACAAATCCAGAAGGATGAAAATCAATAGTAGTATTCTTCAAAAGTTAATGAAAATGTTTAAATGACAAGTTTTGTAGTGACGTGTGGTAAGAAAAATCATGAGAATGCGACCTTTAAACAACTTTCATCATGAGGGTACACTTTCCATAAGTGGTTATGCCTTACCATTTATTACTATTACTATACTTGACCATGAGTGGTCTTACGATATAATAGTGTCCGTTTTGAGTGTTGCCAGACAGAAAAAAATCTTGTTTGGGTGGATTTGAACAGACTTGCTGGTTTCAAAGTTGATTTGAACATCTCAACTCTTGAGTCTTCCTCATGGGGTTTAATGGGCCACTAGGCCTAGTAAAAATAAAGTTAGTAACCATATGTGTATTTGACTATATGGAGGCCGTAGTATATTGAACATTTCGAAAATGCATTAATAATCAACTCAATCAAAAATGAATCCAACACTTTTATGTGATCGGACGGAAAGAGCTTTTCTACAATCACCTTTTTTTATTTTTGCAGCACGCTGATTAGTCAAATAACCCATCAAGTAGTAGTAATTTCGCCCACCTCTTACGATCATTGCTAGTAGTATTACTTTGCTTCCATTGCAGCAGTTTGCAATTCCGCAGCCTCACAATTTCTAGCATCTTAATAAGTACAGTGCATAGTAACATTCCATTAACTTTAGTATTGTAAATCTATTCTGTGTGTGAGAATAAAGCTAATATGAATGAAACCTCCCCATGTTTTTTTTTTTGTCAATACACCTAACGGGGGCGAGGCATTTGAGTCAAAAATATTGAGTCACGGGTATGGGTAGAGAGACACAGTGCACGTGGCTAAAAGAAAAGACCCAAGCAAATGAGAACAAATCCCTCCCTCTCTCCCATTCTACCATTTCCTTCAACAACATTCAAACAAATTATACATTTCATTATCAAAAAGCTGTTAATGTCGTCCTATCATTTTGTTTATATTAGTAGGCTAGTAGCCTTGCTATTTGCTACCACGGGATCGACTTCTTTTTTCAACGAGTTGACTTTTTAATACACAACTTGAATTCATAAGATATATTTTTGACCCAATGAGTTATAAGTTTTAACCGATAAAGTTGCACATAAAAATAAGAAAATCAAATGGTAGATGAACATTAGAGATATTAAATATCTAAAATAAAACTAGTTTACATGTTTGATTGTCTGAGTTCTGTAAACTAGTTTACATGTTGAATTGTGTGATTTCTGTAGTATTTTGAATATACGAACAAAACTTACCTCCTATACGATAGCACCCTTAAATCTGAGGTAATATTTACCCCCCTCAAAATTAGAGATGTTCTTACCTAAATTGTACGTGGCGCAAGACTTGCTGTGGCCTGTGGTTACTTCGGTTGGATAACGAATATTGATTTTTTTTTAAAAATATATTTTTAAAAGGGTTATTGTCCAACAAAATCAAGATCTACCAAAAATAGTGACATGATAGCATATATATATATTGGTGGCTTTTACTTTCGTCGTTTGAAACATTGTAATTGATAAAATATATCATATATACTTCTGCTTGAGTTTGAAAATTATTTTAGGGTCTAGTATAGAACAGAACATACTCCGGTTAAAGTTAAAACAAGTACTATATAGTATATAGTTTAAAAACTAGTTCAACATTGCTTGCGACCGGATATCTCGAAAAATGATTATCCTTATTCGGCGGAGTAGCTTGTTTATTTTAATTATCCGTAGTATTAATGTATTATACTCTATTAATTATGTTTTTTGGGATTTTTAAAAGAATGCTTGTCTACCTTCGTTGTGTTCTTTCTTTTTTCGATGAATTATTAAATTACGATCTCTTCTACCAAGAACAAAAAAGAATATGAACAAGGAAAACGACATACACAAAGAGGTCCTTAGAATTTAATGCTTCACATTTACTCCTTCACCCACACCACACACCTTTTGTCCCAAAAAAGATCTGTTGAGTTTTTTTATAAAATAATTTATAGTTAAAACAAAATTATTCAAATAAAATTTCACAATCGCATTATATACATTTAACCAAAAAAACAAATTTTCAATTAAATGTAAATATAATTATTTTTATCAAAAATGAATCTATCAAAATATGTAAAAATTAATAATAAATGGTAATGACTTCGGCGGTTACTTCTTGGGATGTGTCAGAAATCCGTTCAAAAATGTGTTTTATATTTTTATTTAGGAAATAAAATAAAACATTTCCAGTTCCTTAAGAAAAAAACTTTTTATTTTACTCCTAATAAAAAAAACAGAAATGTTTTTAAATTAATTTTCGTATCTGCATGCAAAGTCGACGTATATTAATTTATAGACATGTAAGACATTGGCTTTCGATCCATGTTGACCCTTTTTAAGAGGTTGCATGAAAAAGTTTACCAATTATAAAAAAAGTTATATCTCTCTTTTTTTTTTTACACAAAATTTCCATCGTTTTCTGACAAGAGAATACCATAAGAAGAGACATACGATCTGCCAAAACTTTCAAAAAATTGAAACAAAAACCATAAATTAAAAATAAAATAACCCTTCTAGGGAAAAATATATTCCATATTCATTTATCTTCACCCGACCGTCGCTTTCTTGGTAGCTATGTTCTGTCACTGTCCATTTTCTCAGGCCTCGAATATGAACAATATGGGAGCTACTTAAATAATATTCCTCCATTTACGTATCTAATTATAATCATACTTCTTGGAGTTAAAAAATTCTCTTTAACCAAACCAGCTTGATTATTGTAACCACTGTAAAGTGTGCAGAGTAGCTACCAGTTTGGAAGACAAACATTTAAGACATTAGTAAAGTCTTCTGGGTACAAATATTGAATGCGACCTTCAGTAATTAAATACACAAAGACACATCTGTAATAATCTAGATTGAAGAGGGACATGTTTATGTCAAACATTAGGCTTACCTAATCACAATCATGCTCATTTGATCACTACAAAAGCAGAAAAAAAGTACTGGGGTAAAAACATAAACGATAAGAAAATCAGTGGGTAAAAGTAAAATTAAAGAAAAAAAACAGGGGAAGTGAGAGAGAGAGTGATGAGTTATGTAATGTAACAACAAAAGAAGAAGAGAGATTTACACATAAAGACACATTCTGTCTTTTGTTTACCTACAAAGACACATTCAGTATTTGACACACTTTTTGTGTACGGATGCCACAGTTGTGGACGAAAAAGTCCTTTGTTTGAGAAACAAGCAATGATGTTTGGTTTAGAATGAAAGAAAAAAAAACTAAATAGTCACTTATTTATTTGAGGAAGTAGGTCTATCGGTTAGTGAGTCTATTTTAAGCCCTTGGATGAGATGCTAATAAACCATATCCAATGGATGAGAAAATGACAGTACAAAAACTTAAATTGTTGATAGTGACTCATCAAGATTTGAGTTTTTTTTTTAAATAAGTAATACTAGCTTTCTTTTCTTCTTCTTCAACGAACTTAAAGTTATTTACGAAAGTGTGTGAATCTTTCAAATGTTTTTTTGAGTTTGTTTTTGGTTTTCTCGTTTTTGATTCTAACAGGGCAGGGAAAGCGTTGAGAAGTCAAAGGTGGTCAAGGGATGTGTGGATATGGGTTATGTGGATTGGGGTTTATGATTTGGGGAAGTGTAGATAAGAAAGCATAGATAGGGGAGTGCGTACATGTTGTATAATTGTGGATATAAATTGAAAAAATTGTAACATTATATAGAGACACAGAGAGACGTGGACAATGATGGTGTGGTCAGTGACGACATAAACATGGAAATTGCGTATCCACGACTAAGTATCCACAAAATCCTCAAAATATAACCCAACCACAGTTCATGTATCCAACACGTATCCACACATCTGTGTCCTTACCCAACATTGCATCCACAACCAACCCCCCCCCCCCCCCCCACATGCGCTTGTGTGTCCACGGATACGTAGCCACGCCCTAATAACCTCAGAAACAACAAACAATGGATATCAGATGGAGGAGACAACGAGATTCGTGTTTGGTCTTGGATGTTAGATAGAAGAGCCAGAGAGATTGGGTTTTGGTGTTGGGAAGATCCAGCAAGAAGACAACTGTGTAGGAAGAACACGCCGACCTCTGATGAACACAACGGTCTCGGAAAAACAGACTGTCTCTGAAAGTGATGGAGAGGACGACAGTGCTCTAGTTCAAATATAATTGTCAAAGATGATAGATGAATCTGAGAGGTGTGTTTGGAATTAGGTTAAGAGAAAGGGGATCTGAGAATTTTAAGTTATGGATGCAAAATAAAAAAAAATGTTTCTATAATTTATTATTTACTCAAACACTTGATGTCGAGTTCAAGGGCAAATTAGACAAAATGACTTGGGAAAGTGTCTTCCAAACTCAAATTCCAAACTCAAAGTGTCTTATTAGGTAATTGAAAACTCAAAATGTGTCTTTGAAGGTAAATTTTTCAAAGAAGAAAGAAAAAAACAAGTGTTACTGGATTTGCCAGCAACAAGAGTGTGACACATGATTTGGCCTTGGGGAAAAGGTAACTGCTTTTACATCTCTTAATTATAACTCCTTTTCCCTCTCTCCTCTCTCTCTCTCTTCCATGGTGGTGGGTTCTTCTTTAGATCTCTGAACCAAAGCTCAAAGCTTTACACAGAAGGCACAGAGAGAGAGAATCAGAGAAGCCACAAACAAAGAGTTTTACTTTATTTCTTTTTGTTTCTATTTGATATTTTTTTTTTTACTTTTTTCACTCTGTGGTCAAATGTCTTCCTCTCTACTCTTCTTCTTCTTCCTTTTGGTTTGAGTCTCTCTTGTTACTTTAGAGAGAAAAATGTTGGCTTTTTGGAGAAGATGAGTGGAGAAAGGGAAAGTTTTTATGTTTAATTGAGTTGACCCACTTCGATCTACATCTGGATTTTGCAGCATTCTAGAGCGAAAATGAGGAAACATGGATGGCAACTTCCTTACCATCCTCTTCAGGTAACTTCAAACTGAGATTTCCTTGGTGGGTTTTGATTATTTGAGGTGAAAGTTTGAAACTTTATCTTGTGGGTTTTCACTTTTCTGGGTAAGGTGGTGGCTGTTGCTGTGTTCTTGGCTCTAGGGTTCGCTTTCTACGTCTTCTTTGCTCCGTTCGTTGGGAGCAAGATTCATCAGTACATTGCGATGGGTATTTACACTCCTCTGGTAAGCTAAATCTAAATCAAATCTGCTTTCAATTAAACATTGAAAAGGCTTTTAGAGATCAAAGTTGTGTACTTGTTGTCCTTTTTTATGTGTTTGTCTCTTACTCTGCTATCTTTTCTATTTCTGGGAAGTATATAGACCGTTGGTTACACAAATCTAACATGCCTTAGTTTGTCTATTATAGCTAATTAGGGAAATTGGATTTTACATTCCTTTTAGTTGGATCTTGATCTGGTCCCCATCAAGAGCTTAGAAGCATACAAATGGCCAAGCTAGCTCTAGTATACTTCTTGATTCTGAGCTTAATTTTAGGTCTATGGTTGAAACTTTGATCTCACATCTGTAGCAACTGATTCAATCCTTTGCATACAGTGTGGTATCATCATTGCATTCATCTTACTTTTAACCCTTATGTAAACTTTGATGGGTTGATATTTAATGAAAGATTAAGTCAGTGGCATATGTTTTTTGGCAGATAACGTGTGTGGTTGGACTGTATATATGGTGTGCGGCTTCAGATCCTGCAGACCGTGGAGTTTTCCGGTCAAAGAAGTACCTGAAAGTTCCTGAAAACGGGAAGCTTCCTCAATCAAAGGGCTCAAAAGATGGTTGTGGTGGTGCTAAGTCTCATGACAGCACATGTGTACAGGATCAAGAAAATGGAACTAACACCAAGAAACTGGACTCATCGCAAAGATCTTGTTTTCTGCGTGTGCTTTGCTCTCCTTGTGCATTGATTTGTGGTTGCTGCAGTGGAAGAGATGAATCTTCTGAGCAGCAGATGAGTGAGGATGGGATGTTTTATTGCAGTCTTTGTGAAGTTGAGGTGAGAGAATCATTTGAAACCATAAACTTGTTTAAGACTAATCATTCTGGATCATGTATATTCTTTTTGCAGGTCTACAAATACAGTAAGCATTGTAGAGTTTGTGACAAGTGTGTGGACCGTTTTGATCATCACTGCAGGGTATTGAAAAGATCTGTCTGAACCCTTCATTCTTATTTACATTTCTTATCGTTTGTGCTTATGGACTTATGTGTGTGTTGTAGTGGCTAAACAACTGCATTGGCAAGCGGAATTACCGAAAGTTCTTCAGCCTCATGATATCTGCTATTTTCTTGGTAAGGCTGCGCTGATGATCTTTCATCACTCCATGAATGTTTTTCTCTTCTGTTAGTTAATTTCTGACTTGTTGAGTTTGATTTTGCAGCTCATAATGCAATGGTCAACTGGGATTTTTGTGCTGGTGTTATGTGTACTCCGCAAGAACCAGTTTAGTGCAGAGATTGCCTTAAAGTTGGGAAGCAGCTTCTCTCTAGTTCCATTTGTTATAGTCGTTGTAAGTTTTATCTTCTTATACAACTGATCTTCTTCCCTTACTGACTCCTGAATGCAAGTTATGAAGGTTTCTTTTCTCTTGCAGGCAGTTTGCACTCTATTAGCAATGCTGGCAACGCTACCCCTTGCTCAGCTTTTCTTCTTCCACATTCTTCTCATTAAAAAGGTTGTTTCCAGTGCCTCAAGTACATGTCAAGACTTGATATGTTAGTGATCAGACTTGACTAAATGAGTTTCTCTTAACAGGGAATCAGTACATACGACTACATAGTTGCACTTAGGGAACAAGAGCAAGAGCTAGAAGCTGGTGGTGGTCAGCAAAGCCCTCAAATGTCAATGATCAGCTCTTTCACTGGACTAAGCAGTGCAAGCTCCTTCAATACGTTTCATCGCGGAGCTTGGTGCACCCCACCACGTTTGTTTCTTGAGGATCAGGTACCTTGTTTCTTCACCAATTTTTCTTGTACCTTGTTTAATAATATAATATTATTTGCTCTATTGTGTTTATGTGTGTGTTTCTGTATACAGTTTGATGTAGTTCCTCCAGAGAATGCGTCTGTAAGTTCATACGGGAAGAAGTCAGTGGTTGAAGAACGCGTCAAGAAGAAGAACCAACCTGTGAAGATCAGTCCATGGACTCTAGCTCGCCTCAACGCAGAAGAAGTCTCAAAGGCAGCAGCAGAAGCAAGAAAGAAGTCCAAAATAATCAAGCCTGTAGCCAGACGAGAAAACCCCTTCGTTGGGTTAGAAGCAAGCAGCAGCTTCGGAAGCAGCGGCCGGAGAAACTTCCCAGCAAAGTTCGAAGCTGTTAATAGTAGTAACGGGAAGCACCAGCGAAGGCAATCTAAGCGCATCAGGTTACCAGCAGAGTTGCCTCTAGAACCGCTAATGAATGTTCAGACAAGAGCAGCTATTATGGAGACATCAACCAGCTCAGGGCTAGGTCCTCTTCAGCTAGAAGCAAGAAGCGCGTTTCAGACAAGCCGTGCGATGTCGGGATCAGGTGGTGGTGTTATGGTGACGTCTTCACCAGAGAGCAGCTTAGACTCGCATGACATTCAACCTTTTAGAGTTTCGTCTGAAGCGGAGGATTCAGCGCAGCTTAATGGGTTTTCTTCAGCTGTTGGTTTGATGAGTCAGCTAAGAGGACAACAACAACAACAACAGCAGCAGTCAATGATGATGATGCCATTGTCAAGGTCTACAAGTGATGGCTACGATGCATCTGGTGGAGAAGACAGTGATCAGGTTCCTTCTAGAAACATCCACAAATCAAGATGAGAAAGTATAATTAAGTTTTTGAGCTTTATAAGGGTTTGAGAGGCATTCTTTGATAAAATGCTGTGGTCACATTCAAGAAAAGTCAACATTCTTAGTCAAATGTTTAAAAGAGACTCTTACAGTGTCTGCCAAGAGCTCTTAGGTGAAGGCATCAGGAAGAGTTGTGGATTCTGAAGTTTTATTATTTTTATTTCAAGGTAATGAGAACAGTTTGAACATTAGGGATTGACCAGAACTTTCATCTCTTGTTTTGTAAGGAAAGATCTTGTTTTGTTTTTTTTTCATGAAAAGAATGTCAAGTTGCACAATTCATATGTTGTTATCTCAAATTCTTGCAAACCTCCTGTTTTCTGTAAGAAAGTGACTACAAACAATTCACGATCGAGATTACACCTTATAAAAATTGGAGAAGTTGAGATGTTCTGATTCTGAAATAGACATGATCAGTAGTGTTTACTTCCTACAAGATGCCACCACTGTTTTCTTTAAACAATGACCATCTTTTTGGAAGATATGTGTTTGAGTAAATAAAATACCAACACACTGAGTATAACTTAATAATTAATTTGAGTGTACAATTTTAGCATGGGAAGCAAAGCAAGTACCACTCAGTTACATACGATTACACGTATAATATACCATACAAATAAATCAATTAGAAAGAGACTGAGAGAGAAGGGACGCAGTTTGGTACTTGTTCTCTTACTCGCAAACAAAATCATTAAAGTAAACAATCCGTTTATAATACTAAAAACTAGGAAATCTCATGATTGGTTCTGTAAAGTTTTACAAATAAAATCATTAAAATAAATTGATATCGAGTTTCGATATATAAATCACTAAAGTTTTGAGGTATAAATGAAGCATATATTCACAAGTGTGTACAAAGGCAAAAAGCTATATAGAATAGAAGAGAAATCAAACTTCACTCGAAGTGGAAGAGAGAAGAGGACTAGTGAGGCTATCGTTTCTGCTTCCTGAGAATCGAAGTGGGCGCAGAGCTGGATCTTGGTACGCACTGACCAAGTTATCGTAAAACTCACCCATTCTTGGATCGTTTTGATCTTCCCTGTCTCTCTTCGTCAACACCTAAAGAGCCACAAAACACACACACACAGAGTTAATTCCATTTACGTTCTTGCAATCCTCCCAAGGAGATTTCGGATTGGTACCTCGGCGGGATAGGCGGTGAATATAGGCATGAAGCGTTTACGACAGAACTCATTGAAGAGAAGAGTGAAAACCGGAAGAGGAATAAGCAAGTAGGTAGCTAGTTCCATCTTCTTGAGAGCAAATAAACCAATTGCGATACCGTGCATGAGTACAAGAGAGAATATCATCGTATAGTGTATCATCGGCCAAAACATCCCTCCTGTTTCATACTTTGGTTCGTACACGTTTATAAACTGCATCCATAAATAAAACGCAATGGACTGCTTAGTTCAAGTGGAAGGAAAATTTTTTAAAATGAGTGTCACGTCACACTGTCACACATACCTGGTTACGGTAGATGATGTACGCAAGGACAAAGTAGAGAAAGATGAAAGGGAGTATCAACGGAGCTAAGAAGAAGTATGTAATCCCAAGAAGCCCGAAGAAGAGCACTCTCGGGGTGTCTCTGTGGTACCGCATAGGCGGGACTTCAAACTCTTCTTCCGTTGGTTCAAGCGATCTCTTCACGTAGCTGACCATGAAGGGAACTACGCGGAAGAGTTCAGTAAGAGTATCCGTCCATCCTGTTGTCACCACATAGGCGATGAAAAACGATGCCTGAGCTGGAACAGCCACAGCCAACTTGAAAAGAATCTCCTTTGGATCGAGAATCACAGAGAGCTTGTAGAAGGCTGAGCCAGAGAAAACAGTTGCGAAGAACACGTTCCATATTGTGAACCAGATCACTTTGTTGCAAGCACTCTTTTGTATGTCGCTGTGGCAGATGTGGCCTTGGAAAGAAGAGAGAAACTCCATGATGGGTGGTACTATTTTCAGAGATGTCTGAAGTATAAGACTTGGAAGGTACCCAGTTATGATCTGACTTACAATTTTCCTGCAACCAAAGATATATAACTAACGTTTAGCACAGTGAGCATAAAGTATTTTAAAATGTAAAACCTTAACGTACATCGATAGGATCAAGGTCAGGAATGGGAAGAAGTATTCTAGAGCAGACAGGTTGGTGAGACCTTGGACGAGCACGACTGGAACAAGAAACAAGGCAGTAAGGATGAGACAAGCGAAGGCAATGACAATCTTAGAAAGCCATTTCTGCATAAACGATGCGGAGAAGAAAGGCCAGTGGACATCGTGAGGCTCTGGCGCTGGTTCAGTGAGCCAGTAAGTGGGGTTGACTGATTGTGGCATGTGGAGTGCCATTGCAGCACCGTAACGAGACTTGAATGATACAAAAGCAGCTCTAACTTCCTACAACCATGAGAGGTATATGTAAATGATGAGGAGGGATGTAGTATGCAAGCACTAATATCTAAGGGCATACCTTTCCAGGTGATGAAACTTCAGCTTGCCCCAAACGTATGTTGTGTTCCAATTCCTGTAAGACTTTCTCATAGTGACCCTCAGGAGTGTCCTTGCGACTGAAGAATCTCATTGGCGTCTTTTTAACCCGCTGGGGATCTGCCTGCTTCTTATGATGAACTTTTTTATATAACTTCTTGGCATTATCCTGCAAGAGGGCAGAGTTGAAAAGAAGACACACAGATGTGTAATGGAAGAAGGCAGATTAGGTGTTTCAGTCAGGACTTACAACGACGCTTCGAAGCTTACTTGTTCGATGGATAACCACATGAGACAGGTAGGTAGAGGAATGATTTTCTCTAAAGAACCTATCAACAGTGTCGCTCACAGTGGCTCCATCAGAAGAAGGGACATTACGGACCAAGATGGTGAACTGATTTGGCTGAGGTTTTGATGAATGGAAATGCTCAATCCTTTTCATGCCAATATATCTGAATTCCTGTCAAAGACAAAACCATACTAGTGACAAATCTTCTAAAGAGAACATTGGTATTTGATTAGAATGGAAAGAAACTCGCTTACCAAGTAAAGAAGACAGCAGACGAAAGCAGTCACAAGATATATAGCTCCAAAGTGAACCCATAGCCTGCAAGCAACCAAACAAAAGAGCACTGATTGCAAGAAACCTAATGTCGTTTCTTGGGAACTATTATTGCTTTTTTTTTTCTGCACATAGTTCTTGCCATGTGTTGAAACTCAGCTGCAATAATGGAGCCTTAATAATACTATTAATCAATGTTCAAGAAATCGATAGGCGGCAGTTATGCCTAGACCGATTTTGTTTTGTTTAGGTTCAATTTGCCGCTTTAGCGCCGCCTAGACCAATTTTAGAACACAGCTATAAAGAGTGATGAGGTTGTTACCATGGTGAGCGAGTATTGAGGTTAACAACAGAGAATATATCCAAGGAATTGGCAGACCAGTCAGAATAGTTAATCTGAGTAAGCTGATCACCGAAGACGTTGACAGGCAAGATAACAAAAACCCCAATGATCCCAGCAAACAAGAACACTTTCAAACTGCACCAAGAGAGAGATAATCATTCATTACCAATGCATTATACATAACAATACAAAGATGGGAGTTTACCTGAAAGTAATCATTCTCATAAAGACGACGCCGTCCAAGCCAGATGATGCCATGAGTTCCTCTTCGGATGGCCTCCACGATTTCCAAATCCAGCGAACGGAAGGGATGTACCTAGCGACTTTGTTGCGTCTTCTTTTAGAGGTCCCTGCCACGAGCCGGCGCGGTAGGAAGACTTCGTAGTTGTGCGGCTGCTTCCTCAGGATAGAGTAGAGTATGAAGAGCAGTACGCAGAGGCACGAGTTTATCCCAACGGACATTAGAAGTGCAGACACAAGCATCTTAATGAGGACGGTTTCAATATCCTCAAAGCTGCTGTGTAATAATAAACTCTAGCTCGAGAAACTGCATTATAAAATAAAATGAGAAGCGCAGAGATTAAATTTTGGAAGAGCACACATCTCTCAACACGAGTCGAACCTATAACCTCTAAGATAAACTTTATTAGTTAAATTTAATCATTAGGCCAGCTCTTGATTGATAAAATCCCACCAAAAACGACTACACACGAAGGCTTAAGACACTACATAAGCTCAGATTCAAACACAACGCCCAGATTCTACTTTTGTTTTCTCTCCGTTCTCTTAATCAAAAGTAGTAAAGAAACAATACCAATCTGATTCAAATCGTGGGATCAAACCTGAGGTTGCGTCTGAGACGACCGCGAAATCGGAATCTAGAGTAGCGTTTGAAAACTTCAAAGTCAGTGATGGGAGCAGAACGCAGCAGAAATGAGAGAAATTGAAAATCTATAAATTGTAGTACTGTCCATATATAATATGATTGATTGATTGATGAGAAGCAGAAGCCAAATAACGAGAAGATTTTTTTAAAAAGTTTTAATCAATGTTGTGAATGAAATGGACGGTCAAGAACACGATTATCACACGCGTTATATAAAATGTTATCGACAGAATTCGTTCAGATTTGGACCTTCCCTCGCTCCCCCATTTTGTTTATTGGTAATTACCCGAAATGCCCTCAGTGTTCTTTGGATGTTTTTTATGATTGTAGGACTCTTCAAGGGTGTTTTTGTACATTTTGTAGAGTCAACGGCTTAGCAACAAACACCTGTTTATGAAGCAATCGCTATTATAAAATTGAACGAACAGTACTAATAATTCGACATTGGACATGTTCGTATATTCTAAAAATATTCTTTTCATAAGTGTAAAACAAGACAGAAGAACGAAACGCTGCGTTCTGAGTCCCCTGCCTGAGCTCGGGAAGAAGAGAGTGAGCACTTTCGGAACGATCTTAATTTGCTTTCTGTTTATACCTTTAGCTACCTCCTCTAACTGCTTCCCTGTGAATCACGACCTACTCATAATGGCTTGAATCTCTCTCCCTCCATACCACTTGTATCCCACAATGTGCAATGTTTACACAAAGTTAACGGAATGTGTTATTGTCCTCTATCACTCTATTATTGTCTGAAACTGAAAATGCACATTTTATATAGTTTAAACCATCAAATTATCCAAGTATTAAGGACCAACAAATCTAAACAAAGAACTAAACCCAAGAAGGACAATACTGGCACATAAAATCAAAGTTCTAAGTCTCAAGAGAACATGCTTGCAGTAGTCATTGACTTAATATACAACACCCAAAAGATAAGTAGATTGTTTCGTGCGTGTGATTGCCTGTAAGTAACAAATTAGATGACTTTCTTCTTCTCGAAAAAGGTCTTCAAGTGTACATACTGCATAGCTGCCACTCCTATGCATACGAATAAAGAGAGCAAACTCAACCACGCCATTTTAGTGTTTGTTGACCGGTTCAGATCTTGCATTTCTTCTTCCCTGAGGACAACACCCAAATCAAAGTCAATAACAATACACCAATCAAACATCTAAGAATCCAAAGCACAAGTCTTTACCTTTCTCTAAGATAAAACATCTCTTCATGAATAGAGTTGACAGTATCAAGAAGGCTCTTTACATCAAACTCCATGGTCTGCCACAAAAAAACGACAAACACAAATGCATAAGAACACGCATGATTCTAACACGAACATCAACATGCCTAACACCATCACATCCATAAACTCTCCAGCTCGAACAATTATTACAAGACTCAAAACTTATAAAAAAAAAAAAATAGAGCTTACTTCGACTTGGCTCTTCTTGGCAACAGTAGCCCAGCTCTTGGATTGAACACCCGTCCTCCACTCAAAATCAATGCTCAGAGTCACCTCAGGCTTATGATCAACGGCTGAGAAACAAGCCATGTAGTCCCCAGCTTCCACTGCCGAGAACGCGAATTGCCCAGACGCCACTTGATCCGCGTGATGGTACGCATTCCCTGAGCTTGACGTCACCTTTATCAGAATCGCCACATACAAAATCAGATCTCCCCAAAATAAAAATACAAAAAACTCAAAATCAAAACGGATCCGCGTTACCTTGACGGAGATCTTGTGAGATTGAGGCAAATCGTGGCCTTCGTGAGGGTTATCGACGCTGTACTTTCCCACGGTCATTGAATTGCTCTTGATGTCTTCCGCTATACACTTCGTCCGTCCCGAGTGCAGATCGAAGTGCAGCGAGTGCGTTACACGCGACGACATCACTAGAATCATAACCACCGTCCATAGCTTCTGCGACCGGAGAATAAACATTTTCGAAAGATAATAATCAGAATATCTTTCCTTCGTCGCCCGTCGGTCTTTATTATTGGAGACGAACACCAGTTACAATTTACACGTGTATCTATCTCATTGGTTAAGACACATAAGTTTATATAAACCGGTCTAAATTTATTAGGGCTTTCTCAGCCTACCCGGTTTGGTATTTATCTTAATGTGGTCCAAACGTCTAACATTAATTTACTTTTTCTGCAAGGGCAAAATAGGCAAAAGCTTTCTTTAAGATGCGCAGTTTCTGTGTCCCTAGCGGATCCAGACGCACCTGAGCCTTACGCGCATGTCACCGCTTACAGAATCCTCCTTACGGCTGCTAACAATGTGACGATCACAGGAGAGCCTGACGAATATAGAAGAAGAGCATATCATCTACGTTCTGGATTCTTTGTTTAGGGTTAAGTTTGTGGATTGAGTTACACGTCTTTTCTTTATAGGTCAAAGTTTAACATAAAAGATGTATCTTGATCTGTTTAAAACAATGTAATAATCTTCATCCATGTTATATAGTATATGATTTTGATTTCTATTTTTTTCCACATTGAATTGGGTCACTGGAAAAAATACAAACTTTTCCTATTATTAGCAGTGAATCAGATAGCATTTATATAATAGCTGATCAGTCATCTTTGTCATCAGTTTCATCATCGTCATAGTAATGGAAAGGATGTGGAACTGACTTGAACGCTCTGTATTTGCCCACATTGTTCAAGTGCTCATTCTCCAACCTGAAAAATTAACATCACATTATTACTACTCATTACATTCATATTAAAGTTGAACATGTACCTGAAGAAGCTCCACATTCCCCTACGAACAATCTCTAAACATGAGATAATGGTTGAAACAGCTACTTTGTGAAGGGACTTCAAGTTGAACTCCAGAACCAGCTGCATCCATGCCACTCTTAGAATCACATCCACTACCTGTCAAAATTTTCAAAATTATATTCAACAGGAAAGATGCTTTATCCTATATGAGATTCTTTGATATTTACCATGGCAGCAAAATAGACGCTTTTGTGAGGGACAAGAAGTTTGTCTCTCAGGTAAGGGTTCTTGGAATGCCTACGGAGGAGTCCCCAGTCTATAACAATGTCCCAGAATGTGTTCATACATATCGCAACACCTGAACTTACAAGAGCCATAATCATCCAGTTTCTTCCCTTTTTCAGTTCAAAAGCTGTTCTTATGATGACCGCAATGATTGTCAACATGTACTTCAGAGCATTGTATCCGTGTATTGAATCTTTTTCTTCGCATAATCTGCGTACGCACTGCAAGAAAACATAGATATAAGTAAACGACATGTCAGAAAATTGGTGAGTGAAAGAGATTGCATTGTGTGATGATAACCTGGAGGAAGCGGAGCCAGTAAGGTATAACCCCAACGACAAAGTAGAAGACATTGTAAACACCATGACTATGACACTTTTCTTGCCTCTGCATGTATTCTCCTAAGCCATAGTAGCATATGAATAGCTCCAAACTCCTTATAGCTTGTACCTGAACTTACCAAAAACAAATAATACTCAATCTTGCTCATTTATAGTCAAAACAAAGTAATGCAAGAACTATTACAAAACCTGACTAGTTAGGTGGTCGGCCAAGAAAAAATCTGGAAGTGTAACCTATGATGATGAAAATAAAAAAACATCAAGGTAAGATCTTTGCTGTTCTTGGTTTTAGAGACTGGTAAATAAATGTATATATGTGAAATTTTGAAACAATCACCTCGTAGAGAGGAGCACAAATGCAGTGAAGCAGTGATCGAAGGAAGAACACCCGACTTGAGCGGTATATGATGTTGAGAGGACAAAAGAGTATGAAAAGAACAATCTGCAACCATAAAGAATTGTTTCAAATCTTATCAAAAGATAGTTAAACAACTGCACAAAATGCAAATACTGGAAACATATTCTTACAGTGACTAAACCCAAAGGAATAACCTCAGGGAGTGTGTTATGAGCTTTCATCTTCCAGTCCATATCAAACTGCAAATTTAGCAGGAAGCAGATGAAAGCAAGTACCGCGAGACCGGTGCTCACCAGGAAAACTTCTCTGTAACCTAACTCAGTTCCCTGCTTAAAACCAAATATGAAGGTATAGTTGACTCTATAGAGCCTCCAGAAGTATATATTGGCCGAGTACATGAGCATATGAAGAATGATGTATCCAAACAAGCTGCAGGACAAGCAATACTTGTGAGTTTTTAAGCAAGAAAGTTCTGTTTTATAATTTTCTGAGCATATGTTCTGAGTCATTGAATTAGTTACCTGTAAAGGGGGATAATATTGGCCATGTATGCAGTACCGTAGTCCTTCTCCATGAGCTTTCTACTTTCTATCTTGAAAACCACCGCAACAATTAGTGCAATTGAGCAACCGGAAAAGAAACCTGTGAGAAGTTGAAGAAGAATCATCAGTGAATGAATGTAAACATAACTGAAATCTTTTTCTCTTTTCATACCAGAGAAGAATGTAACTCTGTGCCTTTCTCTTTTAACTTTTGGCCTTAAACACTTCATGCCTTCTCTTCGGTTTCCACTTGAAAAGTGCTTAACGAAAGTTACCTCTACTCTCTCCAGAAGTCTGTTAACCTAAAGCAGGATATAGTGAACATAACATATTGATGTAAGAACACAAAAGAAAACTACTTTGAAGTCTGAGATACTTCACAAACCTCATCAGAACTCCCAATCAATGAATTATCCACAGTTTTCATGTAGTTCCTGGACGCATTCCTTGAAGCAATCTACACATAAACCATTAATATGAACACATTTCTCATATAACATGTAAAAGAGCCTCTTATATTTATTTACCTTCTCGTACTTCTTCATAATCTTTGAAAACGCCAGAAGATTCATGAAACTGATTGAAATTTACACAAAACACAAACAAATCAGTAGAACTGACAATATAAAAGAAAAAAAATATGCATCTCACTCACCTGTATTCCTTGAGACGGCGGAGTTTCTGATAGAACTCACTAAACACAAGCCTTAACTGTTCCTCTGCTTTCTTTAACCCTTTCTTGGAGACTGGTTCTTTAGAATCTCCAAAAAAGCCTTTTAATGTAGAAAGAGGAGACTCAAGCGCTTCATTCATCTTCACACGCTCCAGTATCTCATGAAGATCCTGCTTACCACCAGCACCATCTTCCTCCTCGTTCCCACTAGTACGAGAGACTGGGACAATGTCAGTCACTATATGGGAAGCCTCTTCTTCTGGAATACTAGTTCTGTCAATACCATGCACCATATCTCTGTTTGCACTACCTGGTGTTCTAATTGTGCTATCATCTGATGTTTCATCTACTACAACCTTATCAGAAGGATGCTTCTCCAGATTCGTGTTACTACTAGCATCAGGCTTCTTCACCTTGGCACGCAACGCAATGAGTGCATCCATTTGTTTATCAAGCAAAGCGGCTTCCTCGAGCACTTCCTCGACTTTCTCCCGGTAAAATCTGTTGACTTTGTTTAGATTCTCATCGAGCTTCTTGAAGAAAGATTCCTCGAACTCACCTCCTTCTTCGGCCTTTTTTAGAAACTTAGTCTTGTAGAGCTTACGATGAGAATCATCTTGTTGATGCACTTCCGTGTCAACTGTTATGACTTGGTCCTCAATGTCACCTCCATGTTCACTGTTCCTGTGATGGAAGGAAAGGCCGCTAAAGGAACGGTGCAACGCTTCTGCTTGCTGAGAGACTCTGGAGGCTACTCTGGTTAGCTTGCTGTGCTTGTAGCTACGTATCTGTTTGAGAATCCTCTTCAAGCCGTTGTAGTCCATGTAGGCTTCTACCCACTCCGGAACCATTTGCTTCTTGAATATCTTCCCGAACTTCATCTTTACTCGATCTGATCACAACCTAACTACAACAAGGATCAAAATCACACATTCAGCCATAAAACAGCATAAACTAGGGTTCGTGGTGATTTGATCATACAGAGTAATAAATGAGAAGAGATGGATACCTTGATCAGGAAGCAACCGCGCGTTTGATTAGAACCTGCTCTGCAAGTTTGTGAGTTACGAGTTTACGGCATTGATGAAGAAGAAGAAGAAGAAGAAGACGTCGGAACTTGAAACGCCCCTCTCTTTGCTAATCGGCGACTGACACTAGTAATGGAGATCATATGCAGCTGAGACCGTGCTTTTAAAGAGGTTAATCTGTCTTTTTACAGCCGTTGGATTCTTCTGAGTGGGGTGCCACGCGGCGGTTACATGTATGGCAGTGTTTTGTTGATGGATCTTGTTGCGGCCTAAAACGATGGAAGGAAGCAAATCATAGATACTGGCTTTGACCACTGATTTGGCCCACCAGAGCTTGACACGTGTTGCTACGTATGCTCCCAGTGTGTCGGTAAAACCGCATAATTTGGCACTAGTATGGGCCTTTAACCAACTAAAACCGGTTATCTCATTTTCTTCGGTACTGCGTTTTTTGCTAAAGACAGGGATTCATAGACACGAGACACGACGTTCGGTATCACTTCGGTTTTCTCATTTAGCTTCTTAGACGGTCAGACCACATTGGGTCCTATATACGTTTAGACCGGATTTAATTAATTAATAATACATTGAATTTCTTTGTAACGAGCAAATCTATACTATTATTTGCGAAGTAAATTTTTGCAACAGAACTCTCACGTTGAAAGTTAGAGCGGTTAATATCGTTTATACCCTTAATAAATAAAATATATAAATAAATTAAAAAATAAAAACGAAATTTAATTGATTTTGATTAGATAATTGATTAATATTAAGAATAGTAAGAATTATCCACAATTTGAAAATATAATTAAAAAAAAAGATAACTTCTGTATATATTGTATTATTATCTGAAAAAGTCTTTAAGTAAAAAGTTAAAAACATAAATTCTATAACTAAATATTAACTACATAAAATTATTAATTATATAATTAAAAATAGAATATTAAATTATCTAAAATCTAAAAATATAATTAAAAAGATAATTTCTATATATATATTGTATTGTTATCTGAAAAATTATTTTAGTAAAACGTTAAAGTTAAAAACATAAATTATATGATTAAATATCAATCAAACAATTTTTTTAAATATAATTAAAAACTATTATTTGCAAAGTAAATTTTCACAATAGAGCTCTCACGTTGAAAGTTAGAGTGATTAATATCGTTTAACTCTTAATGAATAAAATGTTTAAATAAATTAAAAAATAAAAACAAAATTTTAATTGATTTTGATTAGATAATTGATTAATATTAAGAATAGTAAGAATTATCCAAAATTTGAAAATATAATTTAAAAAATAGATAATTTCTGTATACATTATATTGTTATTTGAAAAAGTCTTTAAGTAAAAAGATAAAAACATAAATTCTATAACTAAATATTAATTAAATAAAATTATTAACTATATAATTAAAAACCGCGTTAAAAAGTTTAACATTTTCAAAAAAACACATATTGTTTTAAGAACATTGAAAACCGTGTTAACAAGTTTAACTTTTTTTTTTGTCAACTTTTTTTTTCATTAGAGAAGGCCAACTGGACATTACATAAGAGGAGTACATACAGCCCATTTTTAATAAAACAGACTTGACTAAAATATACCAAACATCAGGCCCATTATTAACCCTAAAAGTCTTCGAGTCTCTTCAATTGTCCCGTAAGATTCCACGCGTCTCTTGAAGGATGAGCCTAAACACATGTCCTCGCCTGATTTTGCATGAAACGTGAAAGCGGTTGGGGTAGACACGCTCTCCCACGCGCCACCGTATGGAATAATCTGAGACGAAACTCCACCGTGAAACAACAAGCTTTGTTGCTGGGTCCGCTTATGAACTCCTCGAATCTCCTATCTTTCGTTCCATCCGCTGCCTTTGAAGAAGCACTGTCACCACCGAATAATAAACTCTGGGAAGATTCAACTGTTCCAATAACAATCTTATCGGACCATCTTCATATAGAAAGATGCCAACTCATCTAAATCGCCATTAGAATCAGCCGAACTCCATCCAACATCACTTCCTCCTTCTTGTCCAGGAGACTTCACTTCTACGCCGATTTACTGGCACCACTTTCTGGGTGAGTGAAGATTGATTCCTTTAGAGAAGGGTTGAGTGCGAATCCGAAATAGCAGCAGAGAACAACTTTGGCAAAACGGGATCTGAATAAAGATCTGCGAAAGAGGAGGATTTGATAACAACAACCCCATCGAAGAATCAAGTCATGAAGATTTGCTTCAATCGAGGCTGAAAACACCACAAAAAGGTCGCCACTGCGAAACTTCAAGTCACCTAGTGAAAAAAAGATCCGCAACCGAAAATATTTACATAAAAAAAAACAAAAGAAAAGAGATGGTAACCGGCAGCGAAGGCCACCGGCCACCGTACGCTGTTTATGCTTTAAAGAGACTTTCTAGAGAGAAGTTGGAGCTCGAAGAAGAGAGAGGTTTTTTGTGTTAACAAGTTTAACATTTTCAAAAAAACACATATTGTTTTAAGAACATTGAAAACCGTGTTAAAAAGTTTAAAATTTTAAAAAAAAATTATGAATCAATAATATTAATATAAAATTTTATCCAAAAAATTCAACAATAAATGTATAAACAAAAAGACAAACAAACCCTAAACCCTATAATCCTAAGCATTATTTTAAACCAAACCTAAATCCAACCTAAACCAAACGCTAAACCTTTTCTACTACCTAAACCCTAAATCCTACCTAACCCTAAACCCTACCTAAACCTAAAACTTAACCCTATCTAACCCTAAACCCTACATAAACCTAACCCTAATCCCTATTTAACCTTAAACCCTACCTAACCCTAAACCCTACCTAACCCTAAAACCCTACCTAAAACCTAAGGTTTAGGGCTAGAAAGGGTTTAGTGTTAGAAAGGTTTTTGGTTAGGTAGGATTTAGGTTAGGAAAGATTAGTTGGGTTTAGGGTTATGTAGGGTTTGGTTAGGTAGGGTTTAGGGTTAGTAGGGTTTAGGAGTAGGTAGGGTTTAGGGTTAGGTAGGGTTTAGGGTTAGGTAGGGTTTAGGGTTAGGGTTAGGTAGGGTTAAGGGTTGCCCTAAACCCTACTAACCTTAAACCCTACTAACCCTAAACCCTTTCTAATCCTAAACCCTACCTAACCCTAAACCCTACCTTACCCTAAACCCTACCTACCCTAAACCCTTTCTAACCCTAAACCCTACCTAACCCTAAACCTTTTCTAACCCTAAACCCTACCTAACCCTAAACCCTACCTAACCCTAAATCCTTTTTAACCCTAAACCCTTTCTAGCCCTAAATCCTACTAACCTTAAACCCTTTGTAACCCTAAACCCTGCTAAACCTAAACCCTGCCTAATTCAAAACCCTACCTAACCCTAACCCTACATAACCTTAAACCCTACTAACCTGCAAACCCTAAACCCTACCTAATTCTAAACCCTACATAACTCTAAACCCTACTAACCCTAAAACCTACCTAACCTAAACCCTACCTAACTCTAAAACCTTTCTAACCCTAAACCTTAACTAACCCTAACCCTACCTAACCCTAAACCCGACCTAACCCTACATAACCCTAAACCCTACTAACCCTTCTTAACCTAAACCCTACCTAACCTAAAACCTTTCTAACCCTAAACCCTTTCTAGTCCTAAACCCTACCTAACCCTAAACCCTACCTAACCTTAAACCCTAAACCCTTTCTAACCCTAAACTCTTTCTAACCCTAAACCCTACCTAACCTTAAACCCTACATAATCCTAAACCCTACTTAATTTTAAACCCTACCTAACCCAAACTCTACCTTACCCTAAACCCTTTCTAACCCTAAACCCTTTCTAGCCCTAAATCCTACTAACCCTAAACCCTTTCTAACCCTAAACCCTTTCTAGCCCTAAATCCTACTAACCCTAAACCCTTTCTAACCCTAAACCCTACCTAACCCTAAACCCTACCTCCTAAACCCTACCTAACCCTAAAACCTTTCTAACCCTAAACCTTTTTTAACCCTAAACCCTACCTAACCCTAAACCCTACCTAACCCTAAACCCCTACACTAAACACTACCGAACCCTAAACCCTACCTAGCCCTAAACCCTACTAACCCTAAACCCTAATTAACCCAAAACCCTACCTAATTCTAAACCCTACCTAACCCTAAATCCTACAAACCCTAAACCCTACATACCCTAAACCCTACCTAACCCTAAACCCTTCCTAACCCTAAACCCTAAAAACCCTACCTAACCATAAACCCTACCTATCTTATGAATAAAAAAGGTAAATTATATTTTAATAACGTTAAATTTTGTTAAAATAGAATGAAAAACTATTATCATAAATAAATAAAGAATTTTGATGAAATTTAAAAATCTTCGAATCAATAACAATTAATTAGTAATATTTCAAAAACCTATAAACTATTATAGCAGTAGAATCTCAAAAAAAAAATTAAAGTTCTCAAACATTTATTTGCCAATAACCATCCTTAAATCTTTGCTCATTCAAAAAAATAATATTCTTTACATAAATTGGAAACAAATTTTGTTTTTTGACTAGAGACCCAAGTTTAAATTATACCACTAAAATATTTTAATATTTTATTGGTTAGAATTATATATATTTATATATTCGAGAGTAGACAATGCATAGATGATACTAAATTGATCGCAAGAATTTTTTTTGGAAAACACAATATAACTAGTATAGTAAAAAAAGAACTTTTCAAAAATTTATGAAAATGTTTAAGCCCGCATCGCGGGCAAAACACCTAGTTAGTTTAATATACTAAAAAAAAATGGGATACCATAGAATGGGGGAAAATAGTAATGATGGGGAAAGAAAAATGAGAAGAAATAAGGTATGGAGTGCAAATAGAGTAGATTTGGTGTGTAGGAAGTACAAATTCTCTTGTAATTATCTAAAATCTATTTGGATAAGAATAGATTTAGAGTTCATATATTCTTAGATATGATAGCAAAATAAAAAATGAAATTGGGTATTTGAGTTGCATGTTTAGATTTTAAATATTAATTTTTATATTAAGTTAGATATTCGAATTTGACTTTTTCGAGATTTTTAATTTTCATTCGCATTTGGAATGGTATTAGCACCCATAACATAACCTGAAAATACCCCAGCCATCCATCCGGATATTTGGATCGGGTTCGGATATTTAGTTAAAGTTCGGATCTCAGGTTCAGTTGACCTCCAATGCAAGTTCAAACAAAGGAAATATCATATTGATTCTGCAGGAGAAATCCAAATGATTTATGCCAAAACAGAGTCAACTAAGCCTACAACGTATCCTTTGAGTCATCCCACTAAAAACAATGTCTGATATTTCCACCCTCTTGAGATCCAAATCCAACAAAAACTTGTTCACATCGTAAGTTCTACCCAAAATGTGAGAATTGTTTGCTGATCAGGTATTGCGCTCGCACCCCTGCAACAGTAGAAATGAGGCACCTTAACTCGCCCACAACTCCTGAAAACACACAACATTTTATTCAACATAAGCTGGTGACGCTAACAACATTCTGCTAAAAAACGTTATAGAGAATGATATAACCGGACGATAACAAGTGGTTTCAATAAGCATTTTCAGGTTATCCAGAGCAACAAAGACAACAGAAGAGCCTCCCCTTAAAGTCATATCTAGTACAAAAATTTACCAGTGGATAGATTCAAAACAATGAAAACAATTATCACCTGCAACCGATGATCATTGGAGTATGCTGTGCTCCCTCTCTTTGTGTATAGAAACCTGCATGATTTGGGAAAGCAAAGCTATGGTTTAACCTTATCACTCTCTAGTAGGACAAGCATAGTTCAGCAGTTTCTATTGGTACAAAATGGCTAAAGAGATAGAATCATTACCAAGAAAACAGAACGAAACTAAATGTGTGAGAAAAATCCGAAAAGACACTCTTATAGAAGAGACAAATCTTGAGACACCATCTCCATAATGGGCTGAGTCCCACCACCAGAAGCCTCAAGAGCCTCCACAGCTTCCATACTATAAGACCGGCAACTAAAATAGAAAACCGCACTCATCATCGTATCAATAAGCACCACAAACGAATACATCACCACAAGCAGCGGACCTTCCCAAATCCTCGACGACCCATCTCCGTAGCTCAAAATCTTCACCCTATGCTCAAACAGCCCTTCCACAAACGTCAACCCTATCGTCGACCCCAAAAAAATCAACAACCCCACTTGCGTCTGCCCTTTTATCAAATCATTCGCTCTCACCAACGCCCTTGGACCGGATACATCTTCCAAAATCGAAATCACGATCGTCGTGTTGCAGATTATAATCACGTTAGCGAACACCACAGAGAACCCCAAACCGATTAATATAGCTCCGTAGGCGTTAAAATCAGGAGAGAAGCCAAGAACGAAGAAGGAGCTGCAAACAGCAACGAGAAACACGCAGAAGGAAGTGAGGCAAACGACGATCACGACGCAGACCCAAAGGTAAGTGAAGACGAGACGTTTCCAGAGTCTCTGCATGATCACAACGAACTTAGTCGCCACGACTTTCCTCCTGGAGTAAGTGCAATCGACGGAGTAGACGACGGCGGCTCTGGATAGAAGCGAGAGAGTGACGAAGAGAGGGAAGCACGCGGCGGAGGAGACGGCGGTTTCGGAGAATTTCTGGCACGAGTTTCGAACGAAAGGGAGTAACGGCAAGCCGCTGGATTTGGCGAGGAGGAGGAGGCGGATGGTGAGGGAATTGACGACTGATTGATCGACGAGGAGGTTGGGGAGGAGGATGGCGGAGACGGGGCAGATCAGGAGGAGTAAGGTTAGCGTGAACGCGGCGAGGTTGTAGCGGAGGATCCGTACGGTTTCTCGTAGAATCTCGAGCGCGTTCATCGAGTGGAATTGATGATCATCGGACGGTGAGGGTTCGTGATTCGTGCGGGAGAATCCTCCAGTGTCCATGGTTTGTTTGGAGCTTAACCCAGATTATGGGGGATTAGCTTTCGTAATCATAAACAAACACGGAATGAAAACGCTGCGTTTTAAACAGGATTAGACATGAATCTCCTCCTCTCAGAGTGTGCAGGCAGAAACAGGATTCACGCGTAAAGAGCTTCGAAAATGCTTTGTTGCCGTCGTAACCCGTGAAGGAAGGAAGGAAGGGAAGGAAGCAAAATCATAACCATCCTTTTCGCCAACTAAGCGTGCCACGTGTGTAAGCTGTAGTTCTTTTGCCAGGTAAGCATGACACGTGTTGCTTTGTAAGCTCCACTGTGGGGGCCCATGTCATATTGCCAACTCAGTACAGTTGCATTAGCGTAGCAATTTTTTTTTTTTTTTTTTTTTTTTGCTAAATAGCATACCAAAAGTTTCCAAGTTTTTTTTACGAAACCTTTTAAATTGGTTGAAGATGAAGACAATTCAGTATTTAATCTACATCATAAATCTTTGAGGTCCTCTACATTAAGAACAGCTTATGATTCTCACTCTCTTTGGATTTAAAAAAAAAAAAAACTAATCAGTAGTTCGGATTGGATTGCTCATCGAGTATTTGCTCGCTCACCATATGCAACAGTAGAAATGCGGTAGCTTAATCCGCCCACTCCTCCTGAAACACATTGTATGCACATTAACTGGTGGTACCAAACACATCACGCCAAAGAATGATATAATGACGCATTGTTTCAAGAATCAGTCTCAAGTTATTACAGAGCAACAAAGAGAACAAGCTTTCCCATCATAATTTATTCATGTTTTCAGTGAGAGTTAACTTACCTGCAGTTTCCGACAGAGGATATAAAGAAACAAAGCATTGAATTTGAAAGAATATAAGTTTGTTCTTCAGAAGCATTTGTTGCTAAAGATTGGAAACCTTGCTTAACCCTCAAAGCCAGATTGAATACAAAACTAGCCAATATACCTTCAATTAAACGTAGAGTGACAGCAGAAAAAGATCTCAGCACCTGCGGTGGATTATCACAGGAGTAGGTTTAAGGGCCCTTGGTACGTTTCTTATTCTTCTCGTGTTTAGAAACCTGCACGATTCACGTAAAAAAAAGTTATAGTTAACCTAATCATTCTCCATGAAACAAGCAAAGGTCAGACGTTTTACTGCTGGTCTTTCTGATAGATTTAAAAGGCCTACTAAGGTAGTCCTGATTAAATCAATGATCTTGAGTGGGAATAACGCTACCTTCTGGTCAAGACTCAAGATGGATCTTTTTTAGTGTTTAGTTTATATACTGAAACCCAAATTAAGTTTTCAAGGCATATTGAAATGGCAATATTCTCGAAAAGTGTTTAAAATGGTTAATCATGATGGAAGATCCTAGAATCCTCGAAATTTTGTTCAATACTTCTATACCTCCAACCTATATGTTCGCATATAGTTCTAGTTATTGAATAATATATCAAATCCTTCCTCGTGATTTCAAAGCTAAATTAATTTTTAACCTTTAGCCTAATTTATCAAACATTCAATTTCAAATACTTCGAACACAAAGCCTGATTGGCAAATAATATATTAGGTCATGTGTCTTATATTTACTGTAATTTCTATCACACTTCGATGTTGAACTTTTAACACAATCCTTTAAGATAATGATTTTCTGGTTCCATTTCAACCTGAGTTATTCTATAGTCAATAATACACGCTATTTGAATGCCTGGACATACTATTTAAGTTAATCCTACTTGGATCAAACTCAGCCTCTAACATAAAGAATTCATTCTTTGAACCTTTTAACAGAATAATTCAATCTTCCAAGTCATGCCGATAGAAAAATGATTTATTAGTAAAGCATGGCAAAGAAGCTAGCGATTATGATGACGACTTGATTAATCATCGTCACTCATTTATAAATGGGCTACAATACTAAATCTAGAGCTTTAGTGTGCGTCATCTCATCCTATCTTTTCAATCCTATCTTTTTGTCCCATGCCCCATATAGTAATAAGTAAATCACTTGGTGACATAATAACTCATTCTTGTAATTGGCTTAGTGAACAATATATCTTACATGTGCCATTTGAAGTATAGTATTATAGCTAGGTGCACTTGTCAAAATAGATTTTTGGGAGGATTTTGATTGGTTAAAATATCAATTTTAGATTATTCATTAACAAAATAGTTTCCTTAAAAAATTTGAAAACCAATTGTTCATGCGCTACTGTCGATCAATCTACTCGAAAAATAATCAAGATTTAGTGAAAAAATGTTTGTGACGACTTCATTATCATTTGTAAGGATGAGATTATTGTAAGTATGAGTTTGGATTAGGATCATAATCTCATCCTTAGCTTTAGACCAGTGATGGCTCTTGGCATATGCATAAAGTGCATTACATTGGTCCAAAAAAATTAGTTAGAATTTAAGATTTTTATATAGATGTAAGTTTTTTTTTGCAAATAACTTCTAAAATTAAACATTCACGAAGTCTATCAAAAGAATGAACCGAATCTACTTACGACCAATGTATGTTAATGTTTTATATTGTAAACCATTTATTCCATTAGAGCTCTAAAAATACAATAAAACCATTTTTTGTTTAACCACTAGTCCATATAATTGTTTATAATGTTTTGGATTCAAAACTTATTTTATTGAAAACCATAAATATATATATATATATATATAGTGGTTTTAGATAGTTTGGAAATTCTATGTATACCAAATTTTTGTAAATTTTTTGCCAGAAAATTAAAGTTATTTGGATTTAAGCTCATGTTTGAGATCATGTATTTGTAAAGACTATAACCATAGAGAATTCTACTCTCTTGTTTTGTACTCAACCCACACAGAAAAGAAACAGAAAAAAGAAAAAAGAAAAAAAGAAAAACCGATCTTGATAATTGTCATAATTTTATTTTCCTCCTCTTCCCCACTATAAGCTGGAACGTTCCTTCGCATCTTTTAGTAGTCCAATAATCATACAAAACCTTTTCAGGAAACTTGTGTCCAATATGAACTCAGCGTGTGGAGTTCTTGGTGAATGTAGTAAATAAAGATTTAATCATCCAATTAGCGAGCGGTAATGACACTATTAGATAAGAGCAGAGAGTAATAAGTGACATCTAATTATTGTTTTAATTAAATAAATCCGCCGTGGCGCGTGGGTGTATGCCCTCCACAATCCTTATCCCCAATGACTTTTTACGTGAAAACGCCAAGTCATCAATAGCATCAAAAGTGGTCCCTCTAGCCTTAGTGTGCCACGTTTCTTTTCCAAAATATGAGCAAAGAACGGTCTTCACATACTTCTGGACCTTTTTAGTGTAATACAAGTTCTTTAGTACTTCTCCTTCGGATTACTATGATTATTAGTTTTGTTTCTGAAAATAAAGATAGATTATAATTAGTTGTCCAGAATATTTAAAAAATCACTCATTTTTTTAGCAGTCAAATAAACAAAATTTAACGAGATAAAATATATAACTCTTATATATATGGAAACTCATCTAGATAAGTCAATCCAACAATGAATAGTTTTCAAGTGTGATTTACGATCCGGGTTTTGAAGATATATAAAATATATGACTTAATCTTTTTTAGTAGCCAGTTTAGTACTTCTCCTTCGGATGCAATATATGAAGGCCTATATATTGCCCATAATGTTGGGGGTGTTGATGTGTGTTTTGTCATTACATAAACTACATAGTGCAGATAATAATAACGTTGTATATGACTTTTGATTGTTAAGCGTCTATCATATGGATAGGGTAGAAAAAGATAGGATGGGAAAGCAATAGAGAAGGATGAGAAACGAATATTAGAGGGGAAATAGGACAAAAGAATATACTTCTGCTTGAAATGGAGATTCACCTAAATACTAAATACTAGAGGCCATGCAATGCAACCAAACAAATCAGTGGTCAAGCACACTCAATTATATGTCCTCTCTTCTTTTCTACGACGAAGACCCTTTAGAATCTTCACAAGTTAAAGATATTTTCTACATTATTGGCTATTTCTAATTTGTTTTCCCTTCATACATACATGTATACTTAAGCTTTATATATATGGACACAAACCTGTTACATATGTAATTCTTAATCCCTCCGTTTTAAAATGTTTAAAAGTCTGTTCAAACAGATAAGCGATAAGTTAAGGTTTTCATGCATTTTTATTAATCAATAATGATAATTGTGTTTTTAATTAATTGAATTACTAATGATAATTTAACAAAATAGTGACACACGGAAAATAGTGTAGTTATAATCAAATTTAATGTATTTTAAAATTGAAAAAAATCTAGAAAGGTGTTATCGGGAAACAAGAAAAGTACAATTTATATAACCAAATACCTTTAAAATAAAGATTGAACTCACCATTATACAAACTAAATATCTAGTGTCAATTAAAAAAATATTTTCTTTTTGGATCACATGCTTATCATGAAAAAACATTATCTAACTCAAAATTCCTTTAAAAGCTCTTTAACCGTGACTACTCTGAATTATTAGACAAATTCCCTTCATATAATCCCAATATTATATTTATATTGAAGAAAAAAGCAAAAATATGTGACTAGGGATAATGGATATGACATTCGAAGGACAAAACCAATTATTATTTAAACCACAATGTACCAACCAATAAGAATCAAGTGACGCACACTAAACGACAGAAAGCTCAAGAATATAAACCCCAACCTTCTCGGCTTTCTAACATTTCATAAACCTTGAAAACACCACACACTAAACCAACCCCAGAACCATGGACATGAATCCCAACACTACACTTCCTCCAGGCTTCCGGTTTCATCCTACCGATGAAGAACTCATCGTTTACTACCTCAAAAACCAAACCATGTCTAGACCATGCCCTGTCTCGATCATACCAGAAGTCGATATCTACAAGTTCGACCCATGGCAGTTACCCGGTTCGATCCGCTTATTCATTTCTCATGTTAATATTATGGGGTTTGCCGTTGATGTTAACTTTCTTACTTGCTTTCCGTTGTAAAACAGAGAAAACAGAGTTTGGAGAAAATGAGTGGTATTTCTTCAGCCCGAGAGACCGAAAGTATCCAAACGGAGTCCGTCCGAACCGGGCAGCTGTTTCCGGTTATTGGAAAGCGACCGGTACAGACAAAGCCATTTACAGCGGTTCAAGTAACGTAGGCGTCAAGAAAGCTCTCGTCTTCTACAAAGGCCGACCTCCCAAGGGGATCAAAACTGACTGGATCATGCACGAGTACCGTCTCAACGATTCACGTAAAGCATCAACCAAACGTACCGGTTCGATGAGGGTAAGCAGAGAAAATAAAATCATGTGTTTATTTTATAAGATAATTTGTTAAAAAAATGTTTTAATTATTATGTTTTTGTGCAGTTGGATGAATGGGTACTATGTAGGATATACAAGAAGAGAGGAGCAGGGAAGCTTCTAGATGAGAAAGAAGGTTACATGGATGAAGTACAAATCGATGAGACGTTAACAGTTGTTACGAACGAAGCAAAGCCAAGAAATGAGGAAGAGATAACGATGATGACGTCGACGAAACTTCCGAGGACGTGTTCGCTCGCTCATTTGCTAGAAATGGATTACATGGGACCCATCGCACACATTTTAACACCGTTCGATCTTCATAGTCCTGATCCAAACATTGTGAACGAGTCCGGTTGGTTCGGTGATCTACAGATTAGCCAAGACGAGATCATGAACCATCATCGTCAGGCTAGTATGTTTCAGTTTTAGTGATGGATTGGAATAAAGAAGAAAGAAATGAACATGGAAGATTGTAAAATATTAACTAGTAAAGAACCAAATTGTGATTCTTTATATTTTCTTGCGTATGAATGTGAAACGAAAAGATATGTTTAATTAATATTAAGCTGCTCAGCATGTTCAAACGTAGTCATGGAGTTTATTTACGTTATACTAACCAACAAACAAATAATCTTTGTGTACTGTATGGTTATTTTTTTTAAGAAAGATAACAAAATAGAGATTGGGATGACGTTAATTTGGGATGAAAAAGTCGATGGCGTGTGGTGGAAGGAATCAACGCCAGATGCAATGCATTTATGATACATACTTATCTTTGTCGTTTATGTAGATAACGAATGTTACAATTGTCATCATCGTACTTTAAACCTCATTTTGATTCGGTCTACGCAAGACTCAAAAACATAATGGAACGAAAGCAACTTATCACAAGTAAGATTACAAAATTGTGGGCCTTTCATGCTATTTCAGTATTTCTGACCGGTATTGGTCTACCTAAAAACGGTTTACAAAAACCAAGAGGATCAGACTGGTTTTAGAAAGAAAAAAAAAACACACCAAAGAAGTGAATTATTTCTACAAAGAAGGCAGCAAAAAAAAGATCAGTAGCTACGTAGTAGATTGCTCACATGCTTTGGCTGACCACCAAACAAACAAGATAGAGATATAAAAACTCTTTAGTCCTTAATTTTCAGATTGAAAGAGGCGAACAAAAAAATGTCTATGTGGATCGTTCTAGCTTGCATGCTCACATCATGGATCTTCTTGCACCGATGGGGACAGAGGAACAAGAGAGGTCCCAAGACATGGCCTTTGGTCGGAGCAGCCATTGAGCAGTTGACTAACTTTGACCGAATGCACGACTGGCTCGTTGAGTATCTTTACGACTCAAGAACCGTAGTGGTTCCTATGCCCTTCACCACTTATACATACATAGCAGATCCCATCAATGTAGAACACGTCCTCAAAACCAACTTCTCCAACTACCCAAAGGTGAGAAACAAACTCTTTTACTAATGTGTAAGTGTTATTGTCATTTTCATTTATGTTTTTTTTTTGTGTGAAATAAGGGAGAGACGTACCACTCCTATATGGAAGTTTTGTTGGGAGATGGGATCTTCAATTCAGATGGAGAGCTCTGGAGGAAACAGAGGAAAACCGCGAGTTTCGAGTTTGCTTCCAAGAATCTCAGAGACTTCAGTACTGTAGTGTTTAAAGAGTATAGCCTCAAGCTCTTCTCCATCCTTTGTCAAGCTTCTTTCAAAGACCAACAAGTAGACATGCAGGTACAATCCACCCATTATATTCAAGATCATATCTAAAGCATGTCCATCGGTGAGATGAGCACCAGTTTCTAAACTTAAAAAAAAAAATATGGCAAAAGAGAAAGAGAGATTGCCAGAGAGTATCCCTGCATACAAATTTTAGGAACCACATTAGAAACTACCTTGCCAAATGTCATTATATTATTAGCTAAATTTCTGTTATTATTAAAAATTTAATTCAATAATCTAATTAAATAAAAAATATTCTTATTATGACTTTTAGATACCTATTTAAGTTTCTATACCGTTGAGGAATTTATGGGTCATAAACATTTTTAGGTTAATCTTAATAAGAAAATATTTCAACAATTTGGAGGTCACTCGTCACTTGTATAATAATTCTACAAAATTTAGAAGTCAAGACGAATGTTTCATGTGGTTGTGTCCAGAACCAGTCCTAGTCATATCTATGAACATGTCGTATGTTCTCTTCTTTTAAATCCTTTTCTTGATATTTTTGGCTGCAGGAACTGTTGATGAGAATGACTCTAGACTCCATATGTAAAGTGGGATTTGGTGTGGAGATAGGAACATTGGCTCCAGATCTACCAGAGAATCGCTTTGCTAAGGCTTTCGATACCGCAAATATAATCGTAACACTTCGTTTCATAGACCCTCTTTGGAAGATGAAAAAGTACCTTAACATAGGATCTGAGGCATTACTTGGCAAGAGCATAAAAGTAGTCGATGATTTCACATATTCAATGATAAGAAGAAGGAAAACAGAGATATTAGAGGCACAAAAATCTCCTTCCAACAACATTAAGGTAAAAAAATAATGTTAGAACTCAAATGTATATGCATGCACTTGTCACGTAGTAACATTTTTTTCTCAAAATGTACTAGATGAAGCATGATATACTCTCGAGGTTTATTGAGATCAGCGACGATCCTGATAGCAAATCAACTGAGAAAAGCCTAAGAGATATAGTCCTCAACTTTGTTATTGCTGGAAGAGATACAACAGCAACAACTCTCACTTGGGCTATATATATGATAATGATGAATGAACATGTGGCCGAGAAGCTTTGCTCAGAGCTACAAGAACTCGAAAGAGAAAAGGCCGAAGAGACAAACACACCGTTGCGTCAATACGATACAGAGGACTTCAAGTCCTTCAACGAGAGGGTAACACAGTTTGCAGGAATGTTGAGTTATGATTCTTTAGGAAAATTACATTACTTACATGCTGTGGTAACAGAAACACTTCGTCTCTACCCAGCAGTTCCTCAGGTATATATCACACCATTAATCCATAAAAAAATTGGGAAACAAGTGGGACTTACAACTTAAATATTTTAAAACATTGTAGGATCCAAAAGGAGTGTTAGAAGATGATATATTGCCTAATGGAACAAAAGTAAAAGCAGGAGGTATGGTAACATATGTTCCTTACTCAATGGGTCGTATGGAATACAACTGGGGATCAGATGCAGCCACGTTTAAACCCGAGAGATGGCTTAAAGATGGGATGTTTCAGAACGCTTCCCCATTCAAGTTCACAGCATTTCAGGTATAAGCTAACAAACACATACTAATTTTTTATATGGATTATGAAAAATGTCAACATTAAGAAATGTGAGTTTGTGTGAGTGATCATGCAGGCTGGACCTAGGATATGCTTGGGAAAGGATTCAGCTTATCTACAAATGAAGATGGCGATGGCAATTCTTTGCAGATTTTATAAGTTCCATTTGGTACCAAATCATCCTGTCAAGTACCGGATGATGACAATTCTATCTATGGCGCATGGTTTGAAAGTTACTGTATCCAGACGTTCATAGACAAAAACAAAAAGAGAGAACAATAAAGAGAAAGTCTAATCCAGTGTGGAAATGATACAAGAAGATAAGATACACAAATCTTTTTTAAACATTTTGCTCTTAAACTATCAAAGAATATATCAATTGTCCAAGTGAATATATAATTTCAAGTTTCATGTTCTAAGATTACTTCTTTTCAATAAAAATCTTAAGTTCTGATTAATATAAACTTGCTAATAAATTAATTATTTTTGGTTATGCTTAAGATTACGAGAATTATGAAAAAATATTCCAAAAACTTATCTATCTCTATCAAATTGAACAGATCATGCCAAGATCAAACTATGGTAAAGAGTTTAACAAAACAACTAGGTAATAACTCGCGCTTTGCACGGAATGTGATCATTAGTTTCGTTATTTTTAATAAGAAGACATTAATCTGTTTAATCTGGATATCGGTTCGGTTTACGTTGTTTTTTTGTTTTTAATCTCCTAAAATATAACTATCATTTTAAATTAATATTTATTTAGTTTGTTCAGTTAAAATGTTCGATGTTTTTGTTTTTTTTTTCATGTGATAATCAAAAATTATTATTATTTGTTTGTTTTCATGTTATGAATCTTAGATATTCGTGATGTCGAACCAATGGTTTCATATATAGTTTCTAAACGGATAATAGTTTTAAAAAAAATTATTAAAACAAATCATTTTATTACAATTTGATCGATAGTGAAAGAAGCATTAAGAAAAAGAATATTTTAACTTAAAAAAAAATTAGATATTTTAGTTGTGGTAAATGCTTAGTTATAAGGTGTTCACGTAAATGTGCACATGTATGTGTATGTAAAAGTATATAAAGATGGTTGATAAATATATAAAGATATTGTTAATTAATATTAAATGATATTTTTTTCTCAAAATAATACATGAAAAATAAAATTCTTAAAATGAAATTATTTAAAAACAAAAATATTGTAAACTTTATATAAACTATAATATATAACTTATATATAATTCTTTAAATATATGTGTATATATATGCATATAACAGATCAAATTGGATATTTGTTGTTATAAATATTGATATTTGTGATTTGCTTTATTTTTGTACGGATATTGCATTTTAGTATTTGATTTGTTTCGTAGAGTAACGGATATCCAGATTTTTTGGTTCGAATCAAAATAGATAACGAATCGAATCAAAATTTATGAATAATTCGTCCAGATTTATTCGTAAACAGTAAAAATAACGTAAAGAAGAACCATGCATGTGAGTTTTATATTAATAAAAACGTAAAGTACACAGTGTGAACATATTTATGTAGAGTTTGACTGAGAAACTCTCAACATGTGACATGTGTCTATTTTAGTGTTAACATATTTATTACAATGCTTCTACACGTGACATGTGTCTAATTTAGTATGAACATATTTATTATAATGTTTATCCTTTAATATATAAGAGATCATGTACCAAATTTATTTATTTAAAAAAAATTATGTAAATATTGAGTTATCATATATCAAATGCAGTCAAACCAAATATGTATAAATATATCACTTCCATATCAGCCATTATAATTCTTGCAATGACACCCTTTAAATCTTAACCAATAGGCATATTTCCATTAAAAAAAATTTGTTTCTATGTAAATAATATTGAGTTTAGATCATATACCAAATGCAGTTAAACCAAATATGTAATGTATATATATCACTTCCATATAAGTCAACAAAAATGATTTATTGTATATTTGACTCTTGATATTATTGGAATATTCGGCCCATGAAGGCCCAAACCGTGTCCTGAGAGAATAAAATGCTGCGTTAAGTTGAGGCATCGCCATCAACATCGTGTGGAACGTGGAGCTCACATACTAAACAAGATCCGATCTAACCCCGGTTCTCGTCGGAATCTCTTCACGGTTAACCGGCGTTCCTCATCCACCTTTTCGGTAATCTCTTTCCGATTGAAACTTTTTATTCTTTCTGTTTTGATTATGCGCGGCTGCTCCTGTGTCAAGAGTATGGCTGTGTCAAGAGTAGTGTTGTTATCAAGATCTTGATAGGCTTCGCATTGAAAAAAGAGTGGACTTTAAAAAAAAATAAATAAATTATAATCAGTACTAGTGTTTTGAGTTTTGTAGTGATAACGATATAAACAGTATATGTGTTTGGTTCTCGACTGTGGAATGTTTCTGTTGACTCCTTAGATCAAAAGTGACAAAAGTGATTTTTACTGTAGTAAGATTTAATTATTTATTGTAATTCCAGTTATGGAAGACGGCAAGGGAAAGGAGCTTGTTGGTGATACTCCTCCTTCAGTTGAACAAAATGATAACAAGAAGGTTTCAGGTGAAACGGAGATTCATAAGGAGCCATCACGTGAGAGTGAGGTAATCACTTTGAGATCATATTATGATATCGGTATTCTCTGTATTCATTCTTTATTTGGTATTAGGAAAATGCGATCAAGAAGAAGTATGGAGGATTGTTGCCAAAGAAGATTCCTTTGATATCCAAGGTTAGCTTTGTTTTTCACCGTTGATACATAAAAACTAAATATGTTTATACTATAATCCATTATAGAAAGCTAATTCTAATCATGTTTAAGGACCATGAGCGCGCGTTTTTTGACTCAGCTGATTGGGCATTAGGCAAGGTGATTTTCTTCCATACTTACTAACAACCTTTGTGACTATTTTTTTTTTTTGAATCTTTTACTGTCTCTTTGTAATGTCGTGTGCAATTTACAAAAGAGCTGTTAAAGTAAGTAATGCAAAGCATTGAAAGAAGCTAACAATTTGAATTTGCCATTGTAATCAGCAAAAAGGACAGAAGCCAAAAGGGCCTTTGGAAGCTCTCCGACCAAAACTGCAGGTAAAAAAGTTGAAAGCTAGCTTCTTTTTTTTTTTCTGTGTATTCTCCACTTGGTTCTTTGTTTTGTCTTAATATCTATCTGTTTCACGCAACAGCCAACCCCGCACCAGCAACCAAGAGCGAGACGGATGGCTTTATCTTCAGGCGACAACACTGAAGGTGACATTTTTTTTAGATAAATGAACTCAGAATCTTGTTTTCTTGATTTAGTGTGACATATATCAACTCTAACTCATTCAATGTATCTCGTGAAAATCAGACGCTGAGGCTGACACCAACGAACCTATCGATGACCAACAAGCTAGCGCATCAGCTGTTGACAATGCCAAGGATGATGGAGGCATCGATGATGCTGACGCCAAAGACAACATCAAGTCATGAACAAACATATATAAATCTCTTTGAGGAGCAACATCAGAAGTCAATTTACTGAAGAATAAGCGACCAGCTTTACTTTGCAGTGGTTGTAGTAATATCGAGTCTCTCTCTCTCTCTCTCTCTCTCTCTCTCTCTCTCTTTACATTATATTTCATACTTGGGTTTCAGCAAATCTGTATCACCATACAAAACCTAGTAGTTGTTTGAAACGTCTATTTGACGATTTGCGAATGGTTTGCTTTTAATGATCCAATCTTGTCATCTTTACCCAATCAAGTAAGTTATGACAAAAGAGGATATGACATCTTAGAGAAGGCTTTAAAAACGACGGAAATGGAAAGTCAACTCTAACACCATGAATTGATGACGTTGTTTCCTTCTTGACTTGACCTTTCTAAAGTAACTTTTGGATGTTACCACCATTAAAATGGAGCTTATAGAACAAACATTAGTTCTAAACACATAGAAGACTCGCCTTCCATGAAGAAGGGAGCTTATAGAACAAACATTAGTTCTAAGACATAGAAGACTCGCCTTCCATGAAGTTCCCTTTGTCCTCCCCTTTCACGTCTGTTGCCTTGTGGTCAAAGGTGCTGACTCAAAGATGCATTTCGTGTAGCACCGGCCAAATGTCGATCTCACTATTATGTAAGATTACTTTTTTTTTTATAAATGTGAACGTGGCATAATAAGCTATTGTAGAGAGGTTGCCAACTAATGTTTACTTGGCATTTTACTCAACCGAGTGACTGACGTGTTACTACCAAATTTGTACAAGTTTTAACGGTGGGTGAGTGAGTGGGTTTGAAGTGATTTATCATTTACGGAGTGTCGGTGTGCTGATGATCGGCTCCTCTCCTCAGGCGAACATTCCGGTAAGAGATTCTTCTCGCTGCCATGCAACCATGTGAACAGAATCTCCATCTGTTTTTTTTTTCATTCTCCCTTTGGATTCTGAGAGTCTTGTTGTCGCTTATGGGTAGTAGAAAGTCTAGAGACAAAGAGACCATTGCTCCTGCTCCATGCAGCTAATGTTGCATGTATGATTAGGATTTCAATATAGAAACTACTAATTAAGTTCCTCTTACAGAGTCGCACAAAAAAAAAGTTCCTCTTAGAGAGTCTAGAGACAAAAAGACCATTGTTTATATCCCAAAACTTACAATATGATGTTGATTTAGCAGGTTCGTTGTTTATTGGGTGACGGCTACGTACATTAAATTTATTGCAGAAAATGGTAATGTTACACCTGAATAATCTCTCATATATAGGTTGTAACTCTTGATATGGTATGGAAATGATAAAAAAAAAAGTTTCCATGTTTTCTTCAGGCAAAACATTCTGCTGGTGATGACGATGATGTAAATTGGAATACAGATGATGAAATTGATAACTTCCAATCGTCACCTGTAAATTATATATCCAAAGTCTCAATTCAACCTTGTTTCTGAATTCTAAAGAAAAAAACTCCTTAACAAGAATATTTTTGTGTATGACATTAGAGAAACATACTTCATATGGATGAGACGGTTGCTAAGTTTATTGAGATGGGATTCTCGATGGAAATGATCGGTAGAGCGATTGAAGAAACCGGCGGTTAGAATTCTATTTATTTATTCTTGTGTGTTATCTTAGTTATGCGTTTATGTTGCCTGTTAATCAGTGAAATGTTAATAACCTGCAGGAGAAAATCCAGAACCTATGATGATTCTTGAAACTCTCTTCAAGCTTTCTGTAAGTTTCTTCTTTGTGAATACTTTATGTTTATTTCGTTTCTTTACTTTGATTCCATTCTATGTTTTTTTGTGTGTAGACAAGCTCTGAAGCTAGCTCATCTAAATCTAAGGTCATAGACGAGCTCATTGGTATGGGTTTCTCCGAGGAATTAGTGATCAAAGCTATACAAGAACATGGTAATGACATGTCTCTTACTCTCCTTTTTCCAAGGAATTGGGAAACTTCAGTGTGGTATCTTGAAACTGTCTTTGATAATATGTAGGAGAAGAAAATCTTGAGGAGATAACAAATGCACTTCTGAGTTATGCAGTAAGTAGATACTCTGATTCTTTATTGTATCTTTGACATATAAATGCACATAATGTGTCACCTATTGAAGGCTTGTTACTGTTTTGTAGGAGGCAGAGAAAATGCATGAAACAGAGAATGAGGACATCAACAATAACTACTTATCAGATGATAATGATGACACCAATCTTTACTCAGGTCTATCATCCTCAGATGAAGAGGTATATATATACACACTGTTCGAGTTTTGATGCGTTTCTTAATTTTACATTTGTAGATACTGTATAAAATTGTCTTATTTTTCTATTTTGGAAAATAACAGAATGAGTTAAACTCTTTTCGTGGAGATGGTAGATTGCAAGATTTGATCAAGATGGGCTATCCAAGGAAAGAGGCTTCTATAGCTCTAGAGAGATGTGGTAACCTCTTGCTAATTTATTTCTGTGATACATAACATAATATTTCTTTTTAGACATGTATTTCTCTCATAGATGCAATCAGTGTCCTTGCAACTTATTCATGTATCTTCTCAAACTTTTCAGGAGAAATTGCAAGTTTGGCAGAGGTTGTTGACTTCATTTTTGCTGCTCAAATGGCACGGCAACTAGATGAGTTTTGGGCAGCTCCTGATGAGCAAGAGGTAATAAGTCTAAGTCCTCTTGAAGAACTTAGCAATTTATGTTTCTTTGACGATGTTACTAAATACTATATTAGGTTGTTTTTCATCCTTTTTAATTGACCTTTTGATTGTGCATGAAGCAGCGAAGAATTAATGAGCCACCACCAAGAAGGAGAAGGCTGAACACTGACATAGCCAGTGATGACGAGCTCATCCGTCTACCAAATCCAATGATTGGATTTGGTGTACCTAAGGAACCTGGAATTATAACTGAGAGGCCAGTCCCAATCCCTAGTATTGCTCGTGGTCCGCCCTATTTTTACTACGAGAATGTTGCAATGACACCCAAAGGTGTTTGGGCCACAATGTCTAGTCATCTGTATGACATCAAACCCGAATTTGTGGACTCCTTGTACTTTTGTGCTGCTGCGAGGAAGAGAGGTTACATTCACAACCTTCCAATTAAGAACAGATTTGAGATACAACCCACACCACATTATACGATACAAGAAGAGTTTCCTTTGACCAAGAAATGGTGGCCTGCTTGGGATAAAAGAACGAAGTTGAACTGTGTGTTGACTTGCATCGCCAGTGCTCAGCTCACAAACAAAATACGCAAGCGTCTTGAAAAACATGAAAGGGATCCAGCTGTGCAGAAAGATGTAGTAGATCAATGCAAAAAATGGAACCTGGTTTGGGTTGGTAAGAACAAAGCTGCCCCTCTGGAACCATACGAGATGGAAAGGCTTCTAGGTTTCCCGAATAATCATACTCGTGGTATAAGCAGAAAGGATCGCTACAAGTCTCTAGGCAACTCATTTCAGGTATAATTCTATGACTTAAGGATCTTGGGTCAGTTCAAGTATCTTGGTCTAAACTTGTTTTTTTTTTGTCCTTTAGGTTGATACTGTTGCCTATCACTTGTCTGTACTTAAGCCATTGTACCCAAAAGGCATAAACGTCTTGTCACTCTTCACTGGCATAGGCGGTGGAGAAGTAGCACTTCACCGTCTCCAAATACCAATGAAGCTAGTTGTGTCTGTTGAGATATCAGAAGTCAACAGGAACATATTCCGGAGTTTTTGGGAGCAGACAAATCAAAGGGGTGATCTGATAGAGTTTAGAGATGTTGAAGAGCTTGACGACCATAAGATAGAGGGACTTATGGACCAGTACGGAGGGTTTGACCTTGTTATAGGCGGTAGCCCCTGTAACAATCTAGCAGGAGCTAATAGGGTTAGTAGGACTGGACTTGAAGGAGACCAGTCATCACTGTTCTATGACTACTGCCGGATTCTAGAGGCTGTTCGCAGCAAAGCCTCAAGAATGAGGAGGTAGAATATCTCTTGTGTAGTGTAGATCACTTTTTTTTTGCATGAGTTGCGTTCAAACTTGTATGTTGCATGCAGCTTTTTTTTGTGCCTCTCTAAGATATCAAGAATACTTTATATTTAACCATACTAAACTTTAAGGTTTTTTTTTCACTTGCTAGAGCTCCTTTCACGCCATAAAGTTGGCCATCTCTATTGTTGTTGATTTGTCTTTATTAACAATATGAAGTTAAAGATTTACAATAACCGATCAAAGTAGATTCCTGTTATATCTGTTATATCTGTATGTGTCTTTTCACTACAAGAAAACACGTCACATTCCGACGGACACCATTGTGAAAAATATGTTCTCATTGGTGAAAGCAGAAGGGATCGCTACAAGTCTCTAGGCAACTCATTTCAGGTATATAGTTTTATGACAAAGTCTCTTGTTAGTTCAGGTTTGGTTATAAAGTCTCTTGCTAAGCTTGTTATCTTTCATTTAGGTTGATACTGTTGCCTATCACTTGTCTGTACTTAGACCTTTGTACCCAAAAGGCATAAACCTCTTGTCACTCTTCACAGGGATAGGCGGTGGAGAAGTGACACTTCACCGCCTCCAGATTCCTATGAAGCTAGTTGTATCCGTTGAGATTTCTGAAGTGAACAAGAACATATTCAGGAGTTTTTGGGAGCAGACAAATCAAAGGGGCGTTCTGATCGAGTTTACAGATGTTGACGAACTAGACGATCAAAAGATAGAGAGACTTATGGACCAGTATGGTGGGTTTGACCTTGTTATAGGCGGTAGCCCCTGTAACAATCTAGCTGGAGCTAATGGGTTAGTAGGAGCGGACTTGAAGGAGACCAGTCATCACTGTTCTATGACTACTGCCGGATTCTAGAGGCGGTTCGCCGCAAAACCACAAGAATGAGAAGGTAGAGTGTCTCTTGTGTAGATGACTTTTTTTTTTTTGCATGAGACTTGTATGTTGCAGCTTCAAACCATACTAAACCAGTATGTTGATTTGTCTTTTATTAACAACCTTTGATTAGACACGAAGTTGAAGATTTTCATTAAAAGATAAAATTAGATTCATTGTGAGTTATGACAAAAGCGATGACGTCTTTTACTCAAACAAAACAAGGCTTCCAAATGTCAACTCCAATACTTTCTTAACCAATAGCGTCAACTTGAAGGCTTCCTTTTTTTTTTGTTTTTGTTTTTCTTCTCTTTTGGCCAACTCCTCTTTTCTTTGTTGTTTCCTTATTGACTTGACCTTTCCCAAAGTATGCAACTTTGTTCCTACCGTTAGGTGAAGCTTAAAGAGACCATGTTCCTTCTCAGACCCAGGAGACTCATCTTACTTGAGTTTACTCCTCCTCTGCCTCTTCCTTCTACTGATACTACACAGCTTCTTCACAATGCTTTTTGTTCAAAGGTACGTATTCTTTTCTCAGATCATTAAGCTACTATGAAATAACTTATGAAAATCTCTGTAGATCCCAAATAGATTAGGAGAAGAAATAGAAATAAGCTTAAGGACAATATTATCACATATGGAAGTTGAGTTATTGATCTGAGTGGGTTCATGTACAGAATTGATATATAAGAGTTTGGTATGTACATTCAGGATGTTCCAGGAGCACATCATCCGCAGAGGCCGGAGGTACATTAGAAGGCTTAACTCTTGCCTTTTGAACTCAACGATGCAGTCTTATTGGGATGAGGTATGTTTGTCTGTCTGCTTACTACCTCTGAGTTTTGCATCATTCTACATAATTTGATTTTTTCCTCTGTTCCTTTTTTTTCTTTGGCAAAGATTGAAAATTTCAAGAATAAGGTGTTTGATAAACTGACTGAAAAAGATAAAAAGGTGTTGGAGATTGGTATTGGGACAGGTCCTAATATGAGATACTTCGCCGCTCGTAATGTGAATGTAACTCTTCTTGGGTTGGATCCAAATCCTAAAATGAAGAAGTATGCACGCAAAGCCGCTGTGAGAGCAGGATTGAATCCTAAAAACTTTAGATTCATGCAAGGAGTAAGTATTGCTTAACTATCTGTCTGCATCATACACGCTGATTCTGATGTTACTTCTCTGATTCTGTCACTAGGTAGGAGAGGCTATACCATTAGAAGATGGTTCTGTGGATGCAGTCGTTGCAACACTTGTTCTATGTACTGTTTCCGACGTCACTCAAACACTCAATGGTACTTTCTTCCTACTCATAAAAGCATCATTGCTGATATCTCTAACTTAACCCTTTTTATGGTAATTTCAGAAATCAAGCGAGTGCTGAGACCAGGAGGGCGTTTCATCTTCTTAGAACATGTTGCAGCAGAAGGTACATTAAGTATGTACATACATAAAGAGAGAGAGAGAGAGGTGTAAAATTGAGTGTATCAAATTGCATGAGAACCTAAATTATTTTGTGGTTGCAGATGGATCTCTCTTCAGGCGTTTGCAGAAACTGTTGGATCCATTGCAGCAGATATTAGCAGATGGATGCCATTTGACAAGAAACACGAGAGAGTGCATCTTGGAAGCTGGTTTCAGCGGTGGTGCCCAAATAGAGACGGTGTCGATGTATAGTTTCCCGTGGATAACAAGACCTCATATCTATGGAGTAGCTTACAAGTAAGACTATACATCAAGTATCAGCTCTGCTCAAATGTGCGAGGCTGTAGACGGGTTTTGAACTCTGAGAAAGCTATGTTTGATGTTGTTACTGAGTGTTGTTTGTTTCATTAAAGAGAGAGACAGATGCCAATTTTAATGAAATTTCTTTATAAGACAACAAGTCATCAATGTAGAACATTAGAACATCATTAATGGGGGAGACCCTAATTAGGTTCTTAGATACATGTATTATAAAAGACATTTCTTCTACCTCTTATTTAGGATACATTCTTTAGTTAAAACCTTTTTTTTTTTCTAATTACACTAAAAAACCCTCATAGGAAACCATGTTAACATGGTCTTAGTGGTAGGATACAGGGTTGGTTCTTTTGTGGCTCTTTTAGTACAAAATATTACTTCAAAAGTTGTTTTTAAGTTCCCGAATGCCCAAACCTATTACTCCCTCCGTTTTTTTTATATATGACGCTTTAAGATTGTGCACATAGATTAAGAAACATTTAATTTCTAAATAAAAAACATTATTAATTGTTTACCTAACCACAATTTAACCAATAATAAAATAGAAACTATAATATCATTGGTCATCTAGCATTAATTAGTAATAAATTTTACATAAAAAATTGAAAACGTCAAATAATTTGGAACAAAAAAGTTCCTCTAAAACGTCATATATATAAAAAACGGAAGAAGTAACAATTATCTACTGCTTTCTTTTTCAGGCCGCTATTCCACGTTTTTCTCTTTTCTCTTTCTTTGTTTCTATCTTTTTCTCTCCCCCTTTGTTAAATCCTATGAAATTATTTTGTCATGGACTGCTCATAATTCTTTTAGTAGAGAAACTATGAATCTCTAGATTATCACCGCCATTGCACGCTCCAATCTCACATTCACTTTGGTCTTTTATACTCTGCCACTTATGATTTCATTGACCTTGCAGGTGAAGCCAGTCAGGGCCGGCTCATCAGGGGGACAAGCGGTGCGACCATTTCGGGTCTAAACCTCTGTCTCTCTGTATAATAATAATTAAGGGGATCAATTTTTTTTTAAATTTATATATTTTATATATAAAAAATTATAAATATAATAAATAAAATTGAAAGGGGTCCAAAATTATTTGATATGTATATAGTTTTATTTTTATTATAAAATATATAAAATATTAGTGATTAAATTTTAAAAATGTTTTGAATATTATCTGTATATAAATTTTAGAGAAATTTTTTTTTTTCCTAAGACCCTTAACAGTGTTGAGCCAACCCTGAAGCTAGTGACTTCTGCTATTGATCTAGCGACATCACTACTAGCTGACTTTTCTCCGGTAATTTTTCTTTGGGTAGAGTAGTAATAGGTGGAGTCGACGGTGGAACTTTTGTATTAGAGGCGGATGTAATCAATTTTCACAGTTATGTTGATGAATTCAAAGATCCCATCTCTGCTACGAAAGAACATAAAAAAAAATTGTTTTTAGGTTAATGGTTGCTTAAAACTTGAAGAGACGAAAGATAATAAGAAAAAGAGTAAAATTGATGAGATTTACACTAACCAGTCCAACACAAACTCACTCATTCATAAGAACATGTTTAATGCTACTTTCTTTACACATGACTTGGTCTCCAAAAACTTGTTCACATAGTTACTATCAATCAGTGTTTTGAAATCCGGACCTGCAGTTGAATTGGTAAACCCAGTGATTCAGGATAAATCTAGTTTAAGTTTTGCGAAAAATTCAATATTTAAAAATCAATAAATCCACAAAAATCCACTAAAACCCAAAATCCAGTTACCAGTTGAATCACTGGTTGAACCAATTGATAATCTATATTTTTTTTTTAGTTTTTAACTATGCTTTTAGAATATGTTTTGTATTCTAAATTTATGTTAGGTTTTAGTTTTATTTTTGTTATCGACAATTTATTACAATGATGTTTTACTTTTGGTTTATTCAGATTTTAAGTTTAATTGTACTATTCACATTAAACATTTAAATATTATGAATTTTAAGTCTTGATATTTTTGTTAGATGCCATAACTCTTAACTTATTAAATAAATTAAATAGTTTAAACTATTTTTTGATATTTTGTATGCCAAATGAAAATAAAAATATAGAAACTAAAGTTAAATATTTTTTAAATGTTTTTGAAACATAAAATATGTACATATCAAACTATTATTTTATGTTTTAAAAATATTCAGAAAATAATTATTTTAGTTTTTCTATTTTTATTTTCATACCTAATATATTATTATATAATAAAATTATTTAATTTACTAACCCGCGGTTCGCTCGCGATCGACCCAATAACACGGTGATCCGGTAAGTCGTCCGGGTCGGATTTCAAAACATTGCTATTAATGTTCTTATTAAGCTTCTCTTATTGTTTTGATGTCATTATTAACTGATTCAGTGGAATTACATCATAACCCTCCAACCGATAACTTATCCACTTTTACCAAGAGAGCATCCACAAAAACAAAAATCAACTTCGCAACTGTGAAATCCGACAGCCATCTTCATTTCGTGAAATACGACAGCCATCTTCTTCTTTTTTTGAAACTGACAGCCATCTTTAAACACCACATATTCATGCACTAATCAACTCCACACAACTACCACTACCATAACTAGTTATATCTCTATTACTTTTCTATTAATGCTCGTCAACGAAAACAAAATATTTATGTCACTTTTGGCATAAACAAATCCAGTGTGCTTCTCTTTTGCAAAATGTCTCTTGATGTTATGAAGAGTTAATAAATGCCTCTTAATGTAATGAATTCATACTATAATGGAAAGTTTTTCCTTTTTCAAAAATAATGGAAAGTTCTTTACTTATTGATCTCTTGTAAATGCGTAATTTATCGACACACTACACTCACAAAATATTGATTATACTCAAATAAAGATGTTTTACAATGACATTTGAAATCATATTGTAACGAGTAGTTGGCAGGTCCAATAAGTTTACATGACGCAGAAGACTCGCGGTCTTAATCCGAACTTTATTTTAAAATGGCCGACATTCACTTATTTTTTGTTAGTTAACCGTTTAGTTATGTTGCGTACTTACTTGTGTGATCATTACATATATACTATGTGATTCTTTCGAGCATATGCACCGATTTAAATATTTCCAAATAAATAAATTGATCTATATTTTTCTTTCAAATATTTATAAGTTTTAAATAATTTATATATAAAATTATAGATTATTTTAAATAATATTATCTTACTATTTTAGTTAGACATGTAATTTTAAGAATAGCATACATGATGAAATCGTTGAACTGTTTAGAAAAAGTAATTGACAAATCTACTGCGGATCGTGGCGACGAGTCTTAAATCGTTGATGGTTCTTTATTTGAGAGTGATGGAGTTCTTGCTGCAAACTATGGTTACTTCAAAAAACAGCATGAAATTCTATGGAACGGTAATCTTTTGACTCTGTTATTATCAATATAGCAATAGAAAGAATTGTCTTATCTCGGTGACTCCTACTGGAGTATTACAAAGAGAGTGACAATCGTTTTCAATTCAGTAAGCGCGATATTTTTGGATTTATACGAAAATTATCTTTTTTGAGATTTAACTATTTCAAAAGAAAATATTAAAATTTTATGAAAAATCTTTAATCATCCATACGCAAATAAATATGTATTAGTTTACTTTAGATTTCTATTGGTGTATCTCTTTTTTATATTTGTTTTTCTAGTTTACATTGTTTCGAAACTCTTTGTCTAGAAAACTTATAATACGACGAGAGTTCAAAAATAATAATAATGGATGATATACTTTATGTCACATGGATATGATCTCTTTGATCCAAATTCAGTTTCTTATTATTGCACTTGATATATATCTTTATAGAGCATAATACTTAATGTTTATATTGATATTTGATCTATATAACAAAGTTTTTCGATCCGCTTGATCCGTATCGTGTGATCTTCTTTTATCATCCGGAGCTTATTTCATTTGGATCACATTTGCTTGGCATAACACAAGAAATACAGTTATCTCGTATCATATTTGTATTATGTACCGCTGATGTAATCATATCCTTAGTGGATTCACTCACACTCACAGTTTTGGTGTTACACTGTTAGGATACCTATAGTTTTTTTATGTTATCTTTCTCGATCTTCTGGAAACACATGATTGATGCCACACATATCAATGCCCAAATAATACAAACACGTGGCCTTTTCTGACAGACTGTATTTTTATTAATACAAATAAAGATGATCAATTTACAAAAAGTAGTTTAGAAAGACTATAAAAAAAACGTTTTGCTCTGCATCGACATTAGTTATATTGAAACGAGTGGTTGGCTTGTCCAATTTTTTTATTTTTTTGACATATCGTGCTTACTTCTGTTTCAGTTTCATTGATACTATTTATATTAATTTTATATTTTAATATATTTTTTTATTGGTTGAAACGTGGTTAGATGTATTAGTAATAGATGAAAATAGGAAATCTACGAGCGCTCATCTACGATATAAACTGATCACAAACATTCAAAAGAAAACTCACAGAAGTGGGGTCCGCAAATTTTTATTTATAAAGTAGAAGCTGAGTTAATTGCCTCTTTGGAAACACAGTAGGCACAGTAGGCACGGCCATGACGATTACAAATGACACGAGAATCATACTGAACGATCAATTGGCTTATTGGTCCAATTATTTTCAATGTCCTGCATAAATTATTTAACATATGTTTTCTATATTATTTATCTAATATCATATAATAACAATACAAAATATGCATTATAATTTATAAAATAATTTTACTTCAATAACAATTTTACTTCGCTAATGATTCATTAATGGCATATTTTTTTATTTATAAAATTCTTTTTTACCTATAAAAATAATTTTACTTCATTAATGATTTATAAAGATTGATCAGATTAACTGTATAAAAGTATTAATATAACTTAACTGTATAACAGTATAAATATAATTTACTACGAATATTTTGACTAATTAATTATATATAATCATTCACTACATATTAAAATCTTATTTTGTTTTTATAAATATTTAAAACAGATTTACATCAAATAATAATAATGAATAATTGATAACAATAATAAAAATATTAAAAACATTAAAAACATTAAAAACAAGAAGAATTAAATTCACTTAGAACAATTAAAATAATTCTTTCTCGTTTTTAGAATTTTATTTTTATTGATTGATAATTACATTTGAAATAACTATTCAACAACACATTTAATCAATATAATATAATCTTTTTTTTTGTAACAATATAATATAATCTTCATAAACAATAAAAAATATCTCTACAAATATTGTAATCAATTTTGATATTTGGTGAAATCTCTGTCATATGATACATCTATATTATTAAATTATTATACATACATATGCAATTGCCATACAAATAGTTTACAGAGAGTAATAGATTATACGTTTGTTTTAGTTTATAAATTGTATTAGTACCTTGGATGTGGACACTCCACTTAGTATCATATAAATTTGTTTGTTTCTTTAACGCTCTGTATAATATTAATGAAAACTCTGGAGAGTGGGGGGGGGTTCGCACAAAATCAATAATAAAGGGAAAGACTTGCATAAAACCAAAGACAGAAAAAATGAAAATGTCAGTAAACATCGAACGGTAACGAGACTCCAGAGAGTCCAAAGAAAAAGACTTGCATAACACCAAAGACATAGAAACATCAAAATTCCATTATTGATTATAATGAAAAATTTGACTTTAATGTGTGTCTTCCTTTTAAAAATGCTTAATGAATAAAATAATAGTAAAAATCTTATTTGATGACGCGTCCAGTCCAGAGCCGAGCTTTGGGTAATAGTATTTAAACATTTAATAGAGTCCCATTTAAAAAAAACATTTATATAAGTATATACATTTTGGTATAGTAATATAAAAATTGAGTATAAAAGTGAAAGAAATTTTTAATTTATAAAAATGATTGGGTGGATTTTATATTGTTGTGATTTAGATATAAATAAACAGCAAAATTAAGATTTTTTTTAAATATATTTATAAATATATTAAATAATATGTAAATATAACGCGTCGTACTCAGAAATAAAGATGCTCTGTATAATTATTATGCACAAACAAAAGATTGCTTTGGAAAGACGGTTATAAATACGTTATGGTGTGCAATGAAGACATTAGAGAATCAAACTGAGACGAGTAGTTTGAGAAATAGCAATGGCCATCCTGAATTTCACACCTTCCTCAATGTTCCCGGTGACCATAGATTCAGCTCGAGGAACAAGAGTTAGAGGTTCTGTCATCAAAATGCAGAAGAGTCTCAATACTACGGATCCTCATCCTCCTGCCTCACCTGGTTTCAGCTTATGTACGTGCGGAAGAAAGCATTTCCTAGGAGAAGCTACGACGCCGTTTCTTCCAATCTCTCCTATCTACGCTGCTCCATCCACTGCTCCATCCACAGCTCAAAACTCAACGGTTGCTCGTAGTGAACTTTGTTGCTAAACTATAGAAGAGGAATAAATATTTGAATTTATCTAATTATCTATATCTTCATTTATATCAGGAAGTATTGAACCAATTGCGTCCTCCTAAGCCTGACTGGTATTTTGAGCTCTATGGTTATTTTAGGAGCGCAGGGATGGAAAGATATGAGAAAGAGGTTAGTGACTTCATGAGATTTGCATGCATTTTTCCTTTGTTTCTAACGTTTCATTCTTCTTCTTTTGTCAGATTGCTGTTTACAAGAGGAAACTCTTTGCAAATTTGGTGGGAAAAGCAGAAACTGTTTTGGAAATTGGGATTGGAGCTGGTCCGAACATCAAGTACTATAACAATATTCCAAACGTCTCTGTTCTTGGTGTGGATCCAAACCCTAAGATGGAAAGTCACGCACGCAAATCCGCTATAGAAGCAGGAGTAAAATCCGAAAACTTCAAGTTCATTCACGCGGTAATGGCCTTCTTTATATTTTGTCGTGAACAAACGCGAATCAAACAAGAAGAAATCACAAAAACTTAGAGAAAACTAAATCCGGCAAATACTCGTTTTAGGGTTTGTATATTGATCAGTGTTTCAAAAAAAAAGTATATTGATCATATATATGGATTAATTAATTACAACCCCTTGTTTATTTTATTTAGTTCTTTCTTTGCATCCCCCTTGATGTTCTTGTTAAAATTGTTTGACTAGGTCGCAGAATCTATGCCATTAGAAGATGCATCAGTTGATGCAGTTGTGGGAAGTCTTGTGATGTGTTCTGTCTCGGATATCCCTCAAACACTCAAAGGTAAATTGTTTAACTCCCTTTAAATCGAACATCTTACTTCAGATGTCAAATCAAAAGAAAACAATACTCATCAAATAGTTTGGTACATGTACAGAGATAAAACGGATCCTCAAACCAGGAGGGCTTTACCTCTTCGTGGAACATGTTGCAGCAGAAGGTATATCTTTCAACTCATGAGGAATCCATTAATGCATAAAGGACATAACCTAAAACGTTTTTTTTTTTGTTTTTTTTTTTGAGTAGATGGAACATTTCTGAGGATGGTGCAGAACGTGTTGGATCCATTACAACAAGTTGTAGCCGACGGATGTCATCTAACGAGGAGCACAGAAGACTACCTTTTAGAAGCTGGGTTCAAGGGTGGTGTAGATATCAACAAGGTCTCTCTTTCTGCCTTTTACCACCTAAGCCCTCATCTTTATGGAGTTGCTTATAATTAAAAAAAAACTGGGAAGTATCTGAACTCAGCAGCTCATCTTTGGACTGCACACAAGGCTTTCGTTCACGTTTGAAAATATCAACGTTTTCAACACTCTGTTTCTAAATCTCTGTTTATGATCTAGTGTTTGTAATTGAATAATGTTTCATGAGCAGAAAATAATGTAAATTGATCTGAAAGTTTGGAACTTTATCTTCTACTAATCAAAAAATCTAAGAGGGTAATTATTTAACTTTGAAAACTTCAAAAGAGACGTTGCATAGAGAGAGATTACACATGTGGATGGAACAATATGAAGAGTATTGCTTCAGTCTTATTTTATTTTTTTCTTCAAAATGAAACCATGAACAGTATTGCTTCAAATTTGAAGATTTACTGTGCATATCTTTATTTTTTCTTAAATGAACATTTTATATTGTGAATTAGTCTTTAACTTTTACGTATTCTTATCTTTTACCAAAATAAATTATATACGTTAATTTTATCCAATCAATTTCAAAATTTTGACTATTATTTTCATATAATCATATATTTATATCGAAAACCATATGAATATTCATTTTTAAAACTTTCAATTTAATTAAAAAGAATCAAAGATAAATAATCTCATCTCATACTTCTAAACACTTTTGCTAATCATTTATAGGAAAAAAAATTATATATATGGTGCTCTTTTACAAACTATGATATTTAGTGTTTGTTTATTCATGTTATGTAATAAATTCATTATATGATCATTTTTAATTTATATTAAATAATAATTGTATTAGATTATTGGTAAAACAAAATAGTTAGGTAAAATTAATAAATATGAAAAAGTATAAAGTTTTATTAGTAATTAATGATAAAGTAGAGATGGAATATACTTACATTATTCTTTTTAAAATAAAGAAATGAAGCAGACCATTCTTTTTTTTTCCATCAATAAGTTTTTATATTAAAGGAATCGGACCAAGCCCATAAACATATTACATAAAAGCCCACTAAAAAACCCAACCGGGCTAAAATTCGTTATCCAAATGGGTCAATTACATCCGGCCCAACTTGGGGAAACCCTAAACTCATCGACTCTTGGATGCGGCCGCCTCGCGTGACGTCCTTTTCGATGCGAGGACACGTGTTTCCATCCTCGACTTCGAGGGTACACGTGTCGCAAGATCATCGCTTCACCACTGCTTCACGTCATCGCCGGCGCTCTAACCTTCGGATCACCGGAGCAAACCAGGCGTCTATAACTCCTCTAGTCATCACCGCCATCATCTTTTGGCTTTTAATACCGGAGAGAATCAATCGCCGCAGCGAGATCTCATCCGTCGTCACCGTTAACCGCATAACCCAAAAGAAACACGTCGCATGCATCATACCCTTTCCACCGGAGAGCTTCACTCTCCTCCGACGAGAACATACCCGAACAACACATCTAAACCGCAGAATTAAAAACTAGCGAAATAAAACCCTAACGTACTAGGGACCGGAAGCCGGCGACGCAAGGCTGTGGAAGCCTTCACCCCCCGGGAACTAGAGCCGACGACGGCGGAACTGAAGAAGCTTCCCCGCCACGGAGACAAGGACCGGTGGCGACGGATCTTTGAAAGCCTCCATCTCCCGGAGAAAAGGAAACGACTACTGAAGTCTTCACCGCGCCATCATTCCCGCAGCCGCGTCGTGACTCCAAGACCAAAACCCGCGAGGTTGATGGCTGACCAGAGCTCAGACAAACGGAAACCGGAGGAGACGAGGAGGAGACAGAACATGCAATTTAATCTAAAAGAAAAAAAGGGTTCCGGCGGCGGCACGGACGCTCACGCGCCGACCGACCGCCGGATCCCCTTTATAAAGCTTTCTCTCTCTTTTTCTCTCTCTGAATTAACCTTTTCAATAATGAAGCAGACCATTCATTGGAGCAAATATTGCTTCATTTTTTTCTTCATTTAGAAGAAAGTCAACTTTTGAAGATAAAACTGAAGCCAACCATGCTTTTATCTTGTATTTTGATTATGAGCAATTGAGATTTTTAATTTGGCAATGGCAACCCTGCATTTTTCACCTTCTTTACTGGCCAACAAATATGTAAGTTTCCACATTTTCAAATCTCTTTCTTATGTTGAGATTTATTTTTTTGTTTCAAGACAAACAATAGTCTATATAAGTCCGGAAGAGTTATGGAACTATGTTTATGCTGATTTTCTAACATTGTAGATAAAGTGTTTATCGATTTAAAGTCTTTGAGTTTTTATATCGAGTCTTTCAGGTATTAGGTCATTTTAGAGGAAAGTGAGCAATGAATGCACTTAAACGAGTCGAAAATGTCATTTTATGGGACATGGATGTGCAGATGTGTAATAAGTATAGCATTTCATAAAATACTTTCCACCGATAAATTGAGCTCAATGTTTTGACACAAAAATAGATAATGGAGTTAGTTTTCATGTGGAATTAATTTGAAGTCGATCCTACGGTGCGATCAAAGTTGTACTCATTGTAGTGAAGACTGGTCCATCGGAAGAAGAAAAACCAGAGCCATAACCAGATCAATAGATCGTTGTATAGATTGATTGATCCAGTGGTCGAGACTAAACACAATATTTTCTAAAACTCTGTTTCTAAAATTCTGTTTGTAAAACTCTGTTTTGATTCAAAACTATCACTCTATGGATTGAGTCTGAGTGTTTATGATTTAATTTTTTTAATTTTTATAATTGTTTCATATGTTTCAAAAAGAAAAAGAATAATTGTTTCATAAGCAGAAAATAATGAAAATTTAGGAATTAAGTAACTTTGAATTTTCGAAAGAGACGTGGGGACATAGAGGTTACACATGTGTGGATGGAAGTATATTTTCAGCTTACTCACTCTTATGATCTTATCCTTGGCTTTGATTATATGAGTTGTTGAACATTTTAATTTAGCAATGGCGATCCTTCACTTGTCACTGATCTCGACTATTACATGTTCACAACGAAAAGCGACTAGGGCTTCACAAGATTCCGTCAAAACACAGAAGACTCTTATTGCAACAGACTCTGTCTCGTCCTTCAGATTATGTCCCTGCGGAAGAAGGCATTTCATAGGAGCTATGCCGCTTCTTCCCCTGGCTCCCTCCTACGCTGCTTCTAGCTCGACGGTTGGTGTTGAGAAAATTTGGGGTTTATCTGGAGATTGATGAGTAGTGCATGCATCATCTAAATCTCTTTATTTCAGGAAGATTTGAAAAGGTTGCGTCCTCGAAAGCCAGATTGGTATGATGAGCTCTTTGCTTGGTCTATGGATACTAGTATGGAACAGTACGAGAAAGAGGTTAAGTCTCTGACCTTCTTTAGGACTTTGATCGTTCAATCTTGTGAATGTTAATGTTATTGTGCTTGTCTTTGTTAGATTTCGAGTTACAAGATGAAACTATTTAATAATCTGGTGGGAAAAGCAGAAAAGGTTTTGGAGATTGGCGTTGGAACAGGTCCTAACTTCAAGTACTACTCAAATATTCCAAACGTTTCTGTTCTTGGTGTTGATCCAAACGCTAAAATGGAGAGTTATGCGCGTAAATCCGCAGCACAAGCAGGGCTGAAACCAGAATATTTCAGCTTCATTCATGCGGTAACTTTTGTGATATTGTATTGATCCTTCTTGGCGTCTCTTGATGCAATGTTTCTTGTTAGGTCGCAGAAGCTATACCATTAGAAGATTCATCGGTTGATGCAGTTGTGGGGACTCTCGTGCTTTGTTCTGTCGCAGATGTCACTAGAACGCTCAATGGTAGTGTTTGTTCACTTATTTTTAAATCCAACATCTTAAGAAAACAATGCTCAAAGATAGGTATGGTTTTTATGGTTTATTACAGAGATAAAAAGGGTACTAAGGCCGGGTGGGGTTTACCTTTTCATAGAACATGTTGCAGGAGAAGGTATCTATTTTGACTCGAAAAGATTACACTGCAGAATAATATGAAGCTGAAACCATATTTTGGTCTTTTGATGTGTAGATGGATCATTTTTGAGGTTAGTGCAGAATGTGTTGGACCCATTGCAACAAGTTGTTGCTGATGGATGTCACTTGACGAGGTGCACTGGAGATTATATTTTAGAAGCTCGGTTTAATGGTGGTGCAGATATCAATAAGGCCTCTCTTTCTAGCTTGGCTTACTTAAGCTCTCATGTCTATGGGGTCGCTTACAATTAGAAAAAAAAAAAAGGACAGTGTCTTAGACTCATCCTTAAGGTATGCTGATGATTGTACATAGACAATGCTATAAATAAATTTGATGGTTTGTGGCCTATTTTATAGAGTATAGATAAGTCTAATATCGATATGGGTGTCATTCTTGAATTAGACTACTTTTGTATTATTTTAGAAGTTTTAGTCATCAAAGTATAACTCTGCAATGTTTGAGGTTGAGTTCCATGTCCTGAGATCAAATCTCTAGAACTCTGGAGACAATTCAAAAGGCTAAGGTCTGAGATTGTATGATAATTGTGGCCATTATGATGATGACTCAAGTGCAGTCAACGCTTTTCCTCTGTCATCACTCACATATTCGCCTTGCGGTGCAATTAGAGCTTCACGAGATCATGTTCGTGCTGACACTCTAAAGAGTCACATTCCTTTAGGCTCTTCATCCAGAAGCTTGTGTTCATGTGGAAGAAAGCAGCCAACTCGACTATGTCATTGCTTCCCATCTATTCTCCTACTGCTTCGTGATCAAGGTGATTTATATTTGTTTCTCATAAATTCATTTTATTTATAGGCACCAACAAGGATTTACTTGTCAAGAATGTGTTTCGTTTGGCACAAAGATTTAACGGGTTGTTTCTGAGAACCATTGCACTTGGTATGTGGAGAAGATGTAACTGACCTAGACTTATCTGCACCAGGATGTTTCAGAAACATTTCATCCTCAGGGGACAGATTGGTATAAGGAGCCTTTTGCTTGGTTTTTGAGCACAGGGATACGATCCTATGAATCAGAGGTCAGTCTTTTGTGTCTTGGATGCATCACTCTTTGATCCCTTTCTTGATTTTTCAGTTAAATTTTTAATTACTAGACCTTCTCATAAATTATTATACCTTCACAAAAGAGAATTTTCTGTTTTTATGCTTGTGTTATCTGATAAGATCGCCGATTACCAGAGGAGACTTTTCGATAATCTGAGTGGTTAAGCAGAAAAAGTTCTGGATATTTGTGTTGGTAGAGGTCCTAACCTGAATTACACTATTCTGCAATGAAAACTTCTGTGTTTTCGCCTTTTCGGTATGAAACCTGAAACCTGAAAATTTCACATTCACATTCATGCAAGGAGTGAGTGTTAAAAGGATGTTTTTTAGTTGTGGGACCTCTCTTCCTTTTGTAGTAAACCCCTGATGTTACTTCACATCATAGCCCTTGAACTATGATAGACAAATTTGTTTTTTTTTTAAACGGCAAGGTAGACAAATTTGAAATCCAAAAGTGTTGTTTTTGGGGTGCAGATGGATCTTTTTTTCAGGCATGTCCAAAACGTTTTGGATCCATTACAGCAAGTAGTTGCAGGCGGAAGTCATCTAAAGAGAAACAGCAGTTTATACATTTCGGCTGCCGGTTTTGATGGTGGCACAGAGATCAATACGACGGCAATGTATAGCTTCCCTTGGATAATAAGACCTCATGTCTATGGAGTGGCGTACAAGTAACTATGCAAGTAACACGCAAGGTAATATAAAGATTCATGAGCTGATTTTAGAAAATCTATAAGTTCAGTTTCGATTTTATGCAAGTTGATTCTCAGTTTTCAAAACAGTATGTATTATGCAACTCCTACTCTTTGTTACAAGTTATGCAACTCCTTGCTACTCTTTGTTTACAAGTTATAACTTGTAACACAAGTCTCACATGAAAAAACACCAGAATCTCTTCTCCTTTAAGCTATTTCGAGGCAATTATCTCGACTCTTGAACCTCTTTCCATAGTTATGTGGTGTAGTGGCTGAATTTTTATTTAATCAACTTTATATCTTACGAAATTACAAAAGCATTGAAAACTTTAAAAAAAAAATTTAAACTTAGTTTATTAAATTTCAAGGTTATCATTCTTGTGAATTTTCGGAATGTTTCTAAGCGAGATGTCACATTGACATCTGAACTCGTTGAAGGTTGGTAGTATCCATTGACTCTCACTCGCCTACTCTGTTTTAATTATGTTTTTTACGCTCGGCATTTTTAAAGAAAATTAGTGCAATCAGACAGTTTAGGAGGGTCTAATACCTAACAGATTTATGCGTTCTATCTTCAAATTCTACAGCTGCTGTTTTTTTAGCTTCTGCCAAGGTTTATGCATGCATTCTAAGGCCTGAATCCAAAAAAAAAGTTTATAAATATACAAAACATGACCAAAACTTATCTTTTCGCTTCACTAATATACTTTCTTTAGGCTAAAATATCATATATAACAATCAAAATTTTATATATTTTTTCAATATTCTAATTATGAGAACAGACAACAAAAAGTCCTGTGATTTTTGTATTAATATGGATGGTCCGAGGAGTAATCTAAATTCAATTCTTTTCAAAAAAGAAAAGTAATCTAAATTCAAATTGCTTTGAATGTCCAAAAGTAACATAACCGCCCTACAACACAGACACACCTGATTAATCCCACAGAAGAGCTGACTAGCGGAAAAAAGCCAACTCACCAAATAAATAATTGGCTCAAAAATCGCATTTTTTTTATCAATTTAGGGATTTCAGATTAAACTTTTTGTGGTGTTAATTTCAGATTAAACTTCGAAGATGTTTAAAGATCGAAAGCAATAACTCATATCCAAAAATCGGTCCGCTAATAAAACTATTGATGATAAAAGTCGAACTCAGGAAAAGAGTATTGTTTATTTTTATTTTTTTTTAAAGCTATTAGTGTTTAATTCTCTAGACTATATATAATATATAAGATGACACGAAATACCTTACTTCTCCTGCCAGTAGAAATATATATAATTAGAGACCACACAAAAGAAAATCCAACCATTTTAAAGTAAGAGATAAAGGACTATCCGTTAAGATAAGGAAAATAAAAGCATCGCTTCTTACTGTTTTCAGAAGATATGATGTGGGCTTCTGCAGTCTGAAGCAACCGACGAAATACAAACAGAAGGTTACAAACATGTTACATGTTCCCAAAGTTGCACATGAGAGGGTTTCACGTCATTGTCCTTCAACTATCCCACCGTTTATTTTTAACGTACCCAACGCTCTAATTTTTTTCTCAAACTTTCTAAGCGGTTTATCACGTCATTTTTTCTTTTATTTCTTACATGTTTTCTATTAAAATAATGTAAGGCCTGTATATGTCATCTTTAGTAATAGACAAACACAGACCACCGATCAATTCATACATAAAGTCTTTTTCCAAAGACACAAAGTCTTTGCTCATTATGTTAGTTAGAATCACAACCGGAACTAATAGTCGTCGACTCTTGACAACAAATTGAATTCTTGAAATATTTACTTATTTTGTAATACAATAATCGATGCCGTTCTAAAGGAACCGCTTGATGAAATGGAATATTTTCTCCGTTGATCTTTAAGTTGGAAAATTAATGGCCAAATTTGTAGTAATGAAATCGAATATTTAAAGACTTCAAAAATAAAATAAAATAGTTACTAACATTGTTTGGTACAAACAAATAAATAATGGCTCGACAACTGACGATTTGATGAGAATGACTAGTTTGTGGCTCACTCTACGAGGGAAAACTACATGTTATTTGTGTGGCTCCTGCTGTTCATTCAAGTGTCAAGTGTTCCACGATATGTAGGGACCAAATTTACTTGAGTTCACGTCTTCTTTGAGTTATCTGCACAGAAATAGGGAATCGTTAGAATTCAATAAACTAATATATTTGATCTTAAAAGTGTAGATTTATTCGTGAAATATTCGTCTGAAAACATAGGCTAGGCTTGTGGGCTTCACCTTAAAGTCTCAGTGGAAACAATTAATATTTAGAATGATCGTTAGAATCTTATCTAAGATTTTATAAAGAATCAAGATCATTGACATTTTATCAAGCAAAGACAAGTTGATGCGAAAGCTTTTTATTTATTTGGTCCCAGCTTAGATAGCCATGTTCATAGGGTCATATGCATAGTCGACTCTTTTGTTTTTGATTAGGAGGTGAGGATTTCGAAAACAAAAAAAAAAAGAGATTTCTATAGATATTGGAAAATATATTTTTTGGGATGCATACTGGTGTCTTTTTTTTTTGAATACTTTTGTTATAGAAATTGGACGCTAGAGAAGTATATATTTCAAAAAGATAACTATTGTATTAAAATTAATTTTAGAAGTATTGTGTATATAGAGTGAGTATATATACTAGGAATAGTAAAATGTGAATTCTTTCAACAAAGAGAAAGAAATTGTACAGTTAGGGTTAAAACATGCTTAATGTACATGTGTTGGGTCGCTATTGGAGGTGCAACTTGGATTTAACTTAAGCATGTGCAAACATAAGGCCAATATTGAAAGAGCCATTTGGAAAAGGAACATTACTAAAAACTAAAGAGCCATCACGCAAAAACAATATATGGATATACAGTTATGAATCGGTATCAGACCTAACGTTTATCATCTAAATTCTCTTTTTAAAACAAAGTATTTTAGAAGAGAAATTAAGTTGTATATTATCAGGAAAAAAAAAAACTAAAGCTAACTTGTACATGTTGGTAAGTTGATATACTAATAAACAGTAGTACAACAATAATAGTTAGTACTTAGGTTGCTAAATTTTTTGGGTAAAACAATCTATATTGGATAGGTTGATATTATTACTAGAACAATATATTAAAAGGAATCTAACTTACCCTTCGGTTTATCCGTTTATATGTGATGATTGTGTGCATAGCAAACAGGTACAATCACAATTTACAATGTCACAGAAACATATTGCCAAAAGCCGATGGAAAATTGGATATCCTTTATATTGGATAGTTTTAAGAAGTTAGAAGAAAAGAATAGGTCATGACATTTTTGTTTGGTGATGTCAAGCTGAATTCGATTACTTAATATAACTTTTTCACTACTATAATTCTTATTTTTGTGTTTGACCCAAAAAAAAAATCTTATTTTTGTCTTCCCTATTTTTCTTCACGTCTTTGGGCATTAAAAAAGTTACTGGTTTAGATTCACATAACTAGATCGATGAAAATGACAAAACCAAAAATTGGTAGATTAAAATTGGGCCTTACTTATATCTTCTGAGTGAGTCATGTCTAAATGCATGAAAGTGGATCAAAAAGGTAACCAGTGGAGAAGACTCACCTTAAGAAATTATTAAGACAGATAAGTATAACTCAATTTGCACATTAACTAGATGAACCTTCAAAATTGTTTAATTAATGATAAACTTTGTTGGTTTAAAGCAGTTTAAATTGTTAAAAGTAATTATTCATAATGGGCTTAAATATAGATATGTATTTTTGGTCGGGCACGAAGACATGTTTTTTTAACTAAATAGAAGAATGTCCAGACCGAAACCCGACTAGCTCTGTTTTTGTTGACACCGGTTTACCGATAACAGGCAAGTCTGGATACGGAGACATTTTTGTGTAACCATGATAGTAAAAATGAATTTGTAGATATTTTTATGTTAGATGTAATTGTGTGGGTGAGAGTCTGAGAGGGATTCGGTTTATCAACCCAAAACCGGTTGAACTTATTTATTATTTTGGGTCAACAAACTTATTTATCTAAAAATAAATTTTAACTAAAAATAAGATTGACAATCAATAAAAAGATATATATATCTCCAGTCAAGAACATGATACAAAAAATATAATTTTAAATTAAAGAAAATGGAATTCCGTGAACCAACGAGCATTGATAAACACATTTGGCTCAACATTATAGTTCAATTACGTTATATCTATTTTATTAACCCTTGACCATTAACCTATATATTACAAACCTAACCATTTAGTTCATCTTTTACATGGTTTATAAACTCTCTTATTATTAAAACATAAACATAAGATATCGATTTAGAAGTTTCTATATATATCCGGAGTTATTATACATCTATATATTTGGAGAATTTTTTAGAAGCACATTATATATAAATTATAAATTTAGAATTCATATAAATCAAAAATTCTTTGGTATCTTAATATCAACAGTTCTTAGATGAGTGGTAAACATTATTCCCCAAACCATCTCGAAATAATAATCGTTTGCATCAGTTATTAAGTTGGTATATATTTTATTTTCAAACGTGAGTGGTAAACATCATCCCCATAAATTTCTAAATAAATATATTTTCTCAGTTAGAAAGTTAGTATATATTTTATTTCGAAAATAAAAGAGAATAACTAATAGTTAAGATTTTTCTTTAATCGAAATCTCCAAATTAAACTTCCAAAACACAATAAATTGGTTATTCTAACTTTTAAAGGACAATCCAAAATTGATATCTATGTCAGTAACAGAAACATCAATTTAAACGTTTCCCTTAAATATTTTATGGAATAAACCATTCTTCAAGTAACTTCGACTAACCATAAAATCTATCTTACAACCATATCTCTTGATTTAATATTTCTTATTCATGATTCACTTTCACAGATAAAAAGAATATTTACTAAAATAAATAAATAATTAGTATTCCACTCACGGAAAACTATAAATATATATAGTTCAAATAGAGTAAAACACATATATCACATAAAATAAGTGTTATACAACTCAAAATTATATAACTATAAATAATATACAACATGTATATAAAATTTGTAAAACAGAAAAAATCTCGCAAAGGTGCACGGATCATTGATCTAGTTACTATATTAAAACATATACAGATACTCAAAATGTTTAGTACAGGGGTATTTCCTTGTCCTACCAACGGCCCCGCAGATTACGGCCAACTTAAAGAGTAACCAAGCACGTGGATCTTGATTACATGACTACATGACTTGTATGTTTTCCATCTCCATTTCATAATCATATCTTTACGTCTTTACTAATTAAAACGGATTTCTTTTTCTTATTTCCTAACCTGCCATATTCAAGAATTACAGGCGTCTTTTTTTCTCGTTCGTGGAATAATTACAAAAGCTAATTACCGAAAACGACACCCCATTATCTTAATAAACCCGTTTGAAAAAGTTATATATTACTCCAATCTTTTCAAAGCGGTGGACCAGAAAAAAATGTATAATATAATACTCTTTTGTTTTTTAAATATAAATAGTTTAATATTTTCACACGAAAACACATTAACTATTGCATTGTTTCAAAAAATTATCAAATTTTAATATTTTTTAACCAATAATTTTTTAATAAATTCAGTTAATTTTATTAAAATTTGCAATATTTATATAAGAAACATAAAAAACTATCTTTGTGAAACAAATTTATTTTCGAAAACTTCTAACTTAATAAAACGGAGGGAGTAATCTTCGTTCACTGAATTATTTTTTTGAAAAAATGATAACAAATGATGAGAATTTAATGGCTATTTTTTAATTACTCCATGAAAACAATTTTTTTTTTTACGAAAACCATATACTTAATTTTAGATGAGTGTAGCTCTAATCATTGCAGATACCTCTAAATACCAGAAACCAAAATAGCTGCTGATGGATGATAGCGGAGGGTATATTCCAAGTGGAGATGTGGACTATTGTCTTACTCTGAGTTTGCCAATAAAAAAATATAGCAAGTAATTAACTTGATTTTCATAATTCCTCTAATATATGGTAGCATGTAAAATGCTTTTTTCTACATTTACCATTTATGTTGTGTCTTTTCAAATCCGAACAAAAGATAATTGTTAAAAACAATCTAAACTAAAAAAATAATTTAAATTTTAGACCTGAACTTTTTAACATTAGCCCTAAAACATACATTGACTAAGTCAATGTTAGTTAACCATTAATTTTGGTTCAAAACTATATCACTTTTTTATAACACAGATTTCATTAGACTGAATAAAATTACCGCATGTCTAATTAACCCATAATTAGGTCCAATTCAACAGAATTCGAAAGAAACAAAGATTGTTTTGCCAATGAATCGGCTTCATCATTGAGCAATTGAGCAACAGAGGTGCTTTGTATCAGATGTAATGGTATCAAATCTGCAGGACATTGTTTTGATTAATTATACAAAATTAAGTCGTTTAGTTTTTTAAGAAATTATTTTATACAATTTGCCACTAAAGAAAACATTGCATTCCATGTATGATAAAGTCTTGAGGAATGAGTTCCATTCCTTGTTGTGACTAATGAAAAATATATATTTTTAAAAATATATTTAAAACGACGTAATTCTAAGTAATTATTCCAAACGACATTTTTAAGCTATAATTGCATCCAAAATTAACAGTTGATTAATATTGGGTTAGTCGAAATAGGTTTTAGTGTAACAGTTAAAAGTTCGGTTTCGAAATCTAAATTACTTTTGAGTTTAAATTTTTTAGCATTTATTTTTTATTTAAGTTTGAAAAGGCACGACACAAATAATAAAGATCTAAAAAATACTTTTCATTAATAGCATGCTAGTGATATATAATGATGCAGATTGCAAGATATATCCGTTGATGAGGAGCATGAGCAGTTCTGAACATCGTGAAATGAAACATTACTTATAAACTCTAAATTAAAAGTAATTTTTATGATTAAGAAAACATTATTAAATTTTTATTAAATTATATATAGTCTCCAAAATCTTAGAACTGCGTTTGATAACGAACTGATGCCTTGGTTTTTTTTCAGTTGATAGACTGAAAAGTATATTAATTGATCTTTGAGAAGAACGATCAAGTTGAAGGCTTAGAATTTATGCACATTATCTTATTTATATGATTAATTATAATATAGTGGATCATATTTATTATATATGGATGGAAAGAAATATGATATATTTAATAATGTTGGGAGGATAGAATGCTGTGAAAATATAGTAATTTACTTATATACTTTTAACATATATTTTTTTCTGCGTAACTTTTTTGTACATGGCTTTCAAGCATCACTTTTTAGATTATTGATACTAGTATATTTGTATGTATCTTTTGTTGTATAATGTATTAGCATACATTTCTAAAAAACTTTATTGAACCAGAATAGGATAAGAGATGTACAACATTTAACTCAGGCCTTAACAAGAACTTTTAAGTCTTAAGTTTATAAACTTGTGTCAAGTTCTAAACGTAATTAATCATCCTACTGAAAATACAAATTGATTAAAATTAACGTTAAGAGAAATGAATTCGGTATATAGGGAAAAGAACGGGAAGATTTGGTATTTAATAATAGATAATTAAGCTAATTGATCGGTAGAGACGTATCCATTTACATGATTACGACTTAAGCACATGAAGCCGACATTAAGATTTGATAAATCTCACATGGCCATCACCATGGCGGTAACGTCACCCACGTTTCCAAACGTAAAATTAATTCATATATCGTTTACGAATTAAAATTATAGAATTTAGTCAAATAAACTCATCTGTGACTCTGTGAGAATGCGAGTCACATTAGATTTCTTATTCAATTTTATTTTCTTCTAAGCAATATTTCTACATTTGAATAGCTAGCTTGGTTGGTTATACACTGACACTACGAATTAATGTGTGGTCTTGTTGACATCCTCAGTCTATATAAGAAGTTGATTATATATCAATAAAGTTGTATACGTAGACTCTCAGTTCTCACATACACCGAAAGTTTGAATACAATGTGGATTCCGAAGCGCATTGTTGTTGGATAATTCGTTGCAACGCCCTGTTTCAATCCATCCGTAAATTAATTGGGATGTCTATTGCGCTTTGCCTAAGTTTAAAATTTTAGGTGTAGTTTTAGTTAAAAAAAATCAGTGTAAAACGGTGTGTTGGAGTAAGTTCTATTGTTCTGTTAGTTTGATTCTTGTTAGGAGGGTATTAGCGCCAGCTGGTGCCGGGACTGGAGGGATTATTTTGACCGAAGGCCCGGATACCTTCTGGTTAACACAAAAAAAAAAAGAAGAGTTACTGCACATAAATGCATTAGCATTATAGTTACTTGGGAGGGGATGCATCTGCAAGACGATTTTCAAAATCCTTTCAAAAGAAAGTAGGTGCCGTCAACCCAAAAAAAAAAAGAACAAATGGGAAAGAGACTTAAAGAGCAAGAATCTCGTAAGGGAGTAGGGTCGATAAATATTTTATTGTGAGACGAATAACCTAGCTAAGACTGATTAAGAACAAACATATATATAAAAAAAATACTTCAATTAATAGAATGATAGTATTTTACATAACTTAATTAACAAAAATACGTACAGAATAATGATACATAATTATATACAATTATACCAGATTTTTGGTCTTCTATTGGTTAAGATACATGTCCTTTAAAGAGACATCACAATCCCGCATTTGGTTCATTGCTTATAAACCAAACACTTGACAATCAGTTGTGGTCGCCATCTAGCTTTGTTTTCAAAGTAATCGACGTGAATGATAATTTTATTCAAAATTTTGAAAATTGTGTATAGAAATTAGTCAAGTTAAAAAAAATAAAAAAATTTAGTCAAGTTCCAATCGAACTAGCTGCATAATTTACTAGTTTAGGGCATATGACTGCAAAAAAGGTTCAAAAAAATCGTAAGAGTATTTTAGCAAAAAAAAAAAGTCGTAAGAGTAAATTTTATGTTCTACTTGTGTTTTTAAGATGATATACTATATCACGTTGAGGATACTCTATTATTTTAGTTATTTTATAGATACATATCTGTTTTTTTTAGAACAAACAGATATTTATCTGTTATCTTCAAATATATATAACTAAATTTAGTTTTATTTATTTTATGGGCGATTTAAACTGCTACACTTAAATATCGCCTCTGTTTTTTTATTACATAGTTGTTTCTTTTTTTTTTTGCAAACACAAAGTTGTCTCTTAGCATGTCTATAATCATGATTATTTTATTTTAGATAACTAGACTAGATAAATCAAGCGTCAAACCCTACCCAAATATTTTTTTAACGATCACAAATAATCTTTAAACATGTAAATTCGAATTTTTTTTTACTATTTAAACATCTGCAGTGATTAACGTAGTAATGTAATTAGTAAAAATGAACTTTCAAGCAGTTGATTACCATATGCCTTTACAGTTTACTACGGACATTTTTACTTACTATTAATTCAATCATTTCTGCATTACTAAAACTTTAGTTTTTTTTTGTCCGGTTAATTATACTGTTACAAAATATGAGAAACATTTCTTAGACATTATTAAAGCTTTAGTTTATAAACTAACTAACATGTAAAAGCTGAAATCTCTGCTGAAATAAAATATTTCAAAGATCATATCAGAACGTGAAAATAGAATCTCATGAAATCTACTGAAGATTAGAAGCAATAGTGAAGAAAAAGTTAAATATAACTTTGCCAAAAAAGAGAGTTAAATATAAAAAAAAAACAAAGAGATATGATTTTGTGACACAGAGTTAATTAAAGTTAAAGCCTTAAAGGTAGTTAAAATCTGGTATGGTCATATAATTCGGCATCTGCTCTTGCTTAATTTCTCTAATTTTGATACTAACTTTTCCCCATTTGCCCTTGCTCCTACTATCACGCTAATGGTTGTGAATATTTTTATACAGGCAGACAAACATGCGTAAAGGATGGTTGTCTTATTTCTGATTGCGGAAATAATTAAGTTTTTATTTGCATCTCTAATTAGGGGTTTATTATAGAAATTATTAACTAAAGATGAATCGGATCTTTTGATCAAACAAAATCTGCAAATAGTACTATATATTTCTCCATCTAACATCGCTAAATAATAAAAGTAATTATCTGTCAATGTATGATCTGATTTGTTATAAAACAACATAAATTTATTCAAAAATTTTTAAAAAAACAATAAAACGTTTGAAATCTCGTATGCATCTAGTTAAATCCCCAATTCCATCTTAAAATTTTCAAATTCATGATGACCCCCCAAGTTTACAAAACGAGTTTTCTGAAACAATTCATTCATTAAAGTTTAGTAAACAACGAAACATTGTATTTGCCTGCCAAAGGCAGAAGAAGACAATCTGTTTCCACACATGAATCTGGTAGAATTTCACAAAGAATACCGTTAGGGGTACCAAAACGTTTAGAACGGCAGTGAAAATCCAACTCAACCAAGGAGGATGAGTCTCTAGATTTGTAGTGCTATCTTCAGTATGGAACACACTGAGTGGATTATAGTTCCAAAAAAAAAACACAGTTAGTAGATAATACAAAACTGCCATGTCCATAGCTTGAGTTGCTTAGTGTATGATGATCGAGAGGTGTGGTATGAGGCATGAAAAAGTCATTGAAAATGAATGGTTGATTTATAATTATCTCATTTTAATCTTGTTGATAGTTTAGAATCTGCTATGACTAGGTCGACATATAGATGCGGATCTTGCTGACCGGTCAGTGAAACAGAGAACGCTACCTTCATAAACTACAAGCAGTTTTGTATCTCCCAGAGGGGTAAACGCTACCTTGGTTTGGGTCCGAGGGCGATTACCTCTTGCCAAAATGGTACTTCTTTCATAAACTACAGTTTCTGTTTAGTCACTTTTATTGGGAAGAATCCACGAATCCATTAGTTTTAGGTTTCAAGTTGGGATAATCCCTATATACCTTTTGTTTTTTTAACTATACTGAATTTTCAAAATACATTCAACCTCCATTAGTAAAATCTTTTTTTTACTCATGGACATAGCTGATTGGTGAACCACATTAACAAGCTATGTTGTTTTACTTTTGTTTATCCATCTGCTTCCACTTATTTTCTTGCATGCGTTAATAGATCTCTTCAAGGATATGTCCATCCCAATATTTAAGTAACTATATATATCTCACAACCAAGAATTTAGCAATGACCTACAACAAACAAAGAAATTTAATAAATCAATAAACAACCAGAGAGAAAGATCCAATGTAGGGGAGTAATACTCATACTAAAAATGTTTAGTAGATTTTTTTCATCACAATACAAAGATAAATCTTATTACGTATCCGCAAAAAGTGAATTGATAGTATCAATCCAGTAAAGAACCGACTTGTTAACATATGACAAAACACGATTCCTCGTTCGAGCATGTCGTGCAAAAAAACCATTAGAGTATTACTGGATCGTACCCCATAAGCCACTTTGCCGTTTCGATAAATATCCCGCAACGTTTTGAACTCATTAAGTTCAACTGTAAAGGCAAACCAATTTTCGGGTGTGGTAACCATTTTGACTAATTCTTAGTAAAAATTTACATATTTAGCACATTAAAAATACAAATCCACATTGTAAAATAAAATATCATTCTTTGTCCGGAAGCTAAATTTTTTATTTTTTTTTACTTTTTATGATTGGTGTTATGAATCTAGATGTGTAATTAGAGATGATTAAGCTTTTATTAATTTAACTTGTTAATCAAATGCTAATTTTATTTACTTCAAAGTTAGTACTTAGTGCAAACTCAAACAAATGGAAGGGTGACTCAGTTTGATATCAGTTTTTGATCTTTATAGAAATATACAAATCCATGTTCAGAGTGTTTCTGAAATCAAAAGATTTATATGCACATCTAAATAGTGTTAAAATTTTCAAAAACCGCTGGACTCAAGACTCGCTTGATGTTTAGCTAAAACATACCAGATGTTAGAGACTTGTTTTCCGGCCCTTTCCCGTATCTATTTACGCAACGACTATGCAAATAGTTTAAAACAAATCCAATTTTGACTAAAAATAAACATAATCTTAAATAATTTCAAACAGGTGAATAGATTAATAACTTGATGTATTAAACATGAATGCATGTTCAAATTTTAGAAACGTAGGAGATGAGCACCAATGATTAGTTGGGGTTCCCCTAATCATTTGTAGATGAAATCAATCAACACTAGTAAATAATTGAAACAGGATGGATTCGTGTCAACTTTGTTCTGCTCATCTATCAATACCCCATGCTTAAACGTTAGCTTGAAACGGCGTCTGTCAACCACATGCGTGGGTATCTCTGTTTTTCATTTATTTTTCTTGCACTACTACTTATATATGTATTTATTTCTACCATTATTATAAAATGATTATTTCGAACATTGGAGAACTAGCAAACGGACCGTCCACTTCGGTTGTCAGAGAAGAGAGAAAAGAGAGAAAACGCGTGGGAGGAAAGCACCGACGTCCGGCGGCGCGTTTGCGCGCGTGCCGGCGCCGGTGGCTCCCTTATTTGTCGATCCTCGCTAGGTTACCCTCTGTGTGCGTCGATCTGCTGTCTTATCCGATATATTTTCGGATCTGGACTAGGGTTTTATCGCCGGGAGAGAACCGTCTACGGCGGGTTTCAAACGGCGGTAAGCTCCCTTTCTCTGGCTTCGGGGTGAGGTAGGACGCGGCTCGTCGCGACAGCTTGTTAGTTTTTTGGGTTGAAGTTAGGTTTCATTCCGGGAGGCGGAGGCTTCGTTTAGCTCCGCCGTCGCCGTTCAAGTTTCCGGGGGGTGGAGGCTCCTTTCAGCTCTGCGCCGCCGGCAAAGCTTCCGGGAGGTAGAGGCTCTCACAGCTCTGCGCCGTCGGATCTTGCACCGAGGGGTGAAGGTGTCCTGTACCTTGCCTCGTCGGCTCTGGTTTTTTCTTCTTCTGCTTAATTTTTAAAATTAGTTTATAGGGCCTTAGTGTTGGTTTTTTGGCTTTGGTGATGTTTGAGTTCCGTGGGTGTTTCTCTCGTTGGTGGAAGAGAGAAGCGACCGTTTCAAGTTGGTGTGTTTCGGTGAGCCGTGGTTGTTACTCTGGTGTGTGCTCGAATGGTGGTGGTGATGATCTCGCTCCGGCGATTGATCTCGCCGGTAAAGATTTCTCTGGAGTACAAGACGGCGGTGATGGAGAGTGTTGGTAGGTCTTGGGATCCGGCTTGTCTCGGTGAGGCTTGTTCCTATAGTGGCCGGTTAGAAGCGTCCGTTCTCCGGCGTAAGTGCTTACGGTGGCGGCGACTTTTGCGGGTTTGCTCCTCGAGGTAGGGCGAACCGCGAGTCGGGTGTTTGGGTTCGAGGTTAACGGGCTTGGGCCTAAGCGGGTTGTTTTGTTTAAGTTGGGTTTTGTGGTTGGGCCTTTTTGGTCTTTGTAATTCTCTTTGGGCTGCGGGCCTGTTATCTATTATAATTCAGTTGGAAAAAAAAAAAGCAAACGGACCGTCCATGATCTTCTGTGGACCCCTGTTTTGAGCTAAAATTACGGAAACTTGGCCGTCGATCTCTGCCGTTGAACTTTTTCACCTTATTAAATTTAATGTGCATCTATTTTCTCGATGCACAAAGTAAAATGTCATCTCAAAATCTATATTCTAATTGACAAACCCTAATAAAGACTTCCGCAGAAACACCGAAGAAGATCCTCACAAGTTAGATACTTCATCATCAAACACATGTAACAATTTTTTCTTTTGTCATTAAGTAATTTATTTTATGTACTTTAGCGACATTGTTCACAAAACAAGGCACGACTGCTGATAGTACATAGTTTTGATAGCTTTTAAACAGATATAATTATTAAGATGGCTACAGATCGAAATGTAGATTGAGGAAAACGAACGACAAAGCTATACGTTTCGTGATACATCGAACTCAAAGCAGACCACTTTGTGACCCACTTGGATTCCAACTTGAATTTTTTTTGTCTTCATTTTATTTTCGGGATTTTCTTTTCTTTCCTTTCCTTCTATTTACTATTGAATGACAAATTCCATAACTATTTACATCAAGCATAGCAAATGCAATTTTTACACGACCTAATATTTACTAGTTTATATATCTTAATTTTATATTGATAGAATAAATCTATTTTCCAACTGAAATTGATGTCTAAAAGCATTTATATTCTTAAAATATTCTTATACAAAATATCAGTATTAAGATGTAATATAACTATTTAATTAATTTTTAACTAATAAAAATACAATGAATTACCTAATAAAAATACAATCAATTATAAAGTTATATGTGTAAACTGAATCTCGAAATATTCAAATAAGATATCCTTGGCAATGGTAAGAGTGTTACATGAATCTCTCAAAATAAAAATAAAATAAAAGCGAAATTATATTCTTTTTTTTTGAAACTTAATGCGAAATTATATTCATTCACTTTATTTTTAAACATGTAGGAATTTTATGTTGCATGACTTTTTTTTTAATTGCTTTGACTTTGTATTTGAAATTTAATCAAAAACTAAACGATATTAGTATTATACCACATAAGATAGTTTAGTGGTAAACTATATCAATGTTGATGGTTTGAGTATCTCGGTGAGATGTTTCAAATGGAGAAGCTAGACGCCTCGCCAAAAGAAAACACACGACCCGTCTTGAAGCTAACATGTGTCTTTGCCTCTTTGCTTTTTCATGCCATTAAATATTATTACGACTTCGGCGGTTTTTGGTCCCAACAATAAAATAACTCTTTTACTCTACCCCGTTCATTATAGTTACATTTAATAATCCCAATATTTTTAAAATGTGGGAAAAAACGAAAAAAAGAAAGAAATAGCATTTCGGCCTTGATTTAATTGAAAAGAAAATAATAATGAATTGAAAATGAGTGCATGGTAGTTGCATATAAACCAGTGGCTGAAACGTAAATTTCCACTCACTATGTTTTTCTATATATTGAACTACTGCCTCCTCTGTTTTTTCCAATTCTAAACCAAACAACACATTCACATAATCATCTCTCTTTCTTTCCTCTTTAAGAAAGGAACAAAGTTCAAAGCTTCCAAGTAATCATTTCCTCTCTATCTCTCACATACACATTACTAGTTTAAGATCCTTTCATCTCCTTCTAGAAACTGATCAATCTTATTACCTATGTGCAGGTTATAACAAGATGGGTCTTGTCGGCTTCTTGCTTATAGTTATTGTCGGAGTAATGACGTCAAGTGTGAATGGCTACGATGGCGGTTGGGTAAACGCACACGCCACATTTTACGGCGGTGGTGATGCCTCCGGCACCATGGGTAAATTGCTTCTTCAAAAGCTTCAGAGTTTTTCAAATATCACAACTGTTGAAATCTCTGACATGTGTGGTCTGATCTTTTCAGGTGGTGCTTGTGGGTACGGAAACCTTTATAGCCAAGGCTATGGAACCAACACGGCCGCGCTGAGCACCGCTCTGTTCAACAACGGCCTGAGCTGTGGCGCTTGCTTCGAGATAAGATGTCAGAACGACGGGAAATGGTGTCTCCCAGGCTCAATCGTCGTCACAGCGACTAACTTTTGCCCTCCCAACAACGCTTTACCGAACAACGCAGGAGGTTGGTGTAACCCTCCTCAGCAGCATTTCGACCTCTCTCAGCCTGTATTTCAACGCATCGCTCAATACAAAGCTGGCATTGTCCCCGTCGCCTACAGAAGGTAACCTCAAAATAATAAAAACAAGAAACAGAGCTGCTCTGTTTTTTTACTCTGTTCCAAAACAGAGTATTTGCTTTTAGAATCTTACTTTTTTATTTTTGTTATGAAGAGTGCCATGCGTGAGAAGGGGAGGAATAAGGTTTACGATAAACGGACATTCTTACTTCAACCTTGTTCTGATTACGAACGTCGGAGGAGCTGGAGATGTTCACTCTGCGTGGGTTAAAGGGTCAAGAACAGGATGGCAAGCCATGTCTAGAAACTGGGGGCAAAACTGGCAAAGTAACTCTTACCTTAACGGACAAGCTCTATCTTTCAAAGTCACAACGAGCGATGGTCGCACCATTGTATCCAACAACGTTGCTTCCGCAGGCTGGTCCTTCGGCCAGACCTTCACCGGCGCACAGATATAGACTTGACTAGGTGAAAACAAGTGGTTCGTGTGTGTAGTAGTAGAAAGCTTAGAGGGTGATATTAGTAATTTGGTACGTTCTTTCAGTTTGGGGTTTCACCAAAGAAGAAGTGGTGCATCTAGTGCTTGATTTTCCACAAGGGCCTTGATGACGTCATCTTTTGGGGACCTTTGTTCTCTTTCTATTACTGGTAAGGTTTGTTTTTAAGTTTCACTGATGCAGAGGTGGAGTTAAGTACCACCCGCTAGTAGTAAAGTTAAGTTTGTATCCCTTCTTGAAGCAAGAGGGAGAGTTTCCTGTTTCAAGAATTGTTTGATTTGTATTTTCTCAAGTCATCTATGTTGTGAATTTTTCAATTTTTATAAAGATTGTTGGGAATTTGTTATTTCAGTTTGTGTGTGTTAAATCGCCAGATAGAGTAAAAAAACAATCGGCATGTACTTGTTTACTATGTTCACGTCCGGGATATATTTATTGGAAATATATAAAATAATTCACATGGATTGCATGGAAAAAGCAAAGTTCTAAATATCGTTTCACAAAAGATTGTTAATAGTTTTCGATTATAGTCTTCTCGTTAAACAAAAGAAAATGTATATATAACAATTGAGATTAGTTATCAGTTATTTTTTTTTTTGTTGCTAAAAACGTTAATATCATTAGAAATGAAAAAAAAAATTTTACAAAATAATTATCCTAGAATCAATGTATCCAAGGCAAAAAATAAAATAAAAATACATTATGATTCGCAAGTGCAAGTTTAATCTTCCGATTAAGAGAGCCAAAGAAGTAAGAGGTCTTTGAAAAGCCTCTTATTCCTTCTTCCGAGGATGATGAACCGTATATCTCGATCGATTAATCTGAAGACTGAAGCTGCTGTTAAGAAGATGTTTATTATGCAGGAGGTTGTTCCGGTTGCCGCCAAATGTGGTATATGGTGACTTGGGCCACTGTTATCCTTTCAAAAATAAAAAAAAGAGATTAGTTATCAGTTGTCAAAACTAACCTAACCTAGTTACAGAAAACTAACCTAACCTAACAAAGACAGTATTTCCGACCATTTCTTTTGTAAGAGTTGTATTGCATTGCATGTGAAGAGCTATATGGCCATGTGATGCTTTAAATTTAAATTCTTAACGACGTGCTAACTTATAAGTTATAACTAAAATACCTAAATGGTGATTCTTTTTTTTTTTTTGTTGGAATAGACATTCGTCTCGCGTCATGCACAAACACCGAGTTGTAACCGTCCATTCACTTTTCTCCAAAGGTAGCAAATTTATCTAGAACTACAAACTTTATAAATTTTAAGCAAAAAAAACTATAAACTTTATAAAGACATCGATAAATAATCTTTTTATCTTAGCTAAACTCGGTCATTCGGCAATCTCAGCATTAATTCGTCACCGGTTCTTAAGTATTGTATTTTTTTGTCTCGTGTATTTGAGTATTGACATGTTAATTTTGCTACAAAAAAATATGATTTCATGTATATAAACATATGCATGATATTAGTCGGAAAGCATTCAAATTCATATCAATATATTAACTCTATTTTGTAATACTAAATGTCTTATTCTTAAAGTTAACTAGATCAGCCGATAGAATCATCACAAAAAATGTATTCATTTAAAACAGTAACTTTAAAATACTTTAAACCCGTATACGTCCTTCCATATTTAACGTCTTTGTCTTTTTTTTTTTTTTTTTTTGAAACATTTAACGTCTTTGTCTATTTCATTAACTTGCAGACAAGAAATTCAGCAATTTGCGGAGAAAATATAGCTATTTTAAAAATAAAAAATCGCAATAAAGAGTGTTTTTCTTCTAAAATAATAATAATTTAATTGGAATGCGAACAACACGTCGTGACAACAAAAAGAAAAAGAAGAGAATCGGAACTGAGGTGCACGTAGTAACTAACAGTCACGAGAGATACAGAACAACCGAAGCCATGTGCTCGTCTGACATATTGTTTTGTCCCAAAACTACCCACATGAGTCCTATGGGGTCCCCCATCATTCGTATTGCTAACCAACATATTTAACACCGTCCTCTTTTTCTATATCTATGGGCCTTTTAAGCCCATCGCAATCTAGCAGACTAGAACATTCTCATTTTCAGCTGCAGCTTTTTAAGTTGAGCCTCAAAAAAAAAATTCGCACAATTCTTCCAAAAAGGCAAAAACTCTAACTAAACATTAATATAATTTGACAAAAAGACATTAATATAGATTTGTGAAAGAATTTACTTTAACAGTGATGATCTAAACTTTACTCTAATCTCTATCCACTAAATACTAAACCCTAAAACTTAATCATTAAACCTAAACACAAATAAAAAAATAAATTAATTATTTTTTGTTGATAAATGCTACTTTGAGAACTTTTTCCTTATATGTTATTTCTTAGACAAGAATATATCTTAGTGCTACCGTATATATATTTTCTAATTTTCTATAAATTTCAATTAAATATTATTTAATTTGATAACAACAAAATATTAAAATAATTGTAAGAGATTTAAATTTTAAATTTTTTAATAATGATGCTGTTATATTTTTTTAAAAATAAATCCAATTCCAATCTCAATGACAAACAAACTATAATCTAGAATTACTCATTAATATTTTCTTACAATTTATGAATGATCCAAGTTCGGTACCTAACAAGCAATTTGGTACTGTATTTTTAGTATTTTTTTTTTTTGTTTCACTAGTAACTCATCAATTCTAGCTTCTTTCGCATTCTCGTGACTGCTCAATACAAGGCCCGTTTTCGGACCAACGCTTCGTGTTTTTCCAGAGCTACTTATAGGTTTGCCTGCTGCATGTTTAGATACGTCAGAAACAGTCAGCGAAACATGACATGCAATATCAGAACTGTGAAGATGAGCAAAACCGTTGTTTTACCCTTGAAAGCAGAGGATCATCAAAGACGGTGAAAGGATAATTTGACATCTCAGAAGAAGGCCAGTTTCCTCCAAACTGAGGCCTATAAGAAGCTTCCAAGATCTGGCTAACGTAGTAATCTGCAGGACTTCCTAATAGGTTCCACTCAGCTAGTTGCTGAAGCTTTGGATCATTTAGGAAACTTAGATTGCTGTATTGCAGATTTGGATCAACCGATGTCCCGGGAATGCTACCAGTTTCTAGTTTTGGTGTTTTGATACCAAACAATCCTGAGTAACTCTCAAGAGATGAACTTGCGGAGCACGTTAGTTCCTTATAGGTATGATAAAACTGCAGATTAGGGTCTTCTTCTTCTTTTAGAGGAGCCTTCATGTTTTCATCTGTACGAACCCATGAGAAATTCTCAAGCTGTTGCTCTATATCAATTCCAAAGTCCAGATCTATGTCACTCTGCAACTGCATATACACAATGTGTGTGCTTTTAAGTACATAATTATCCAAAAGATAACAGATATTTAATGTTCAAAACTGATTCTCTACCTCGTTTTTGCATTCAATGGACATAAGTTGCTGCTGCTGATGTTGCAGCACGTTCTCCTGTTGTTCCCAATATGATGCATAAGTTTGGTGAAATGAAACCTTAACTAAGTATTTGTGATATGGGTTATATACCTTATGAACACGGATTTGATACAAAGACTGTCTTATTGAGTTTTCTAGTTGTTGCAAATCGTCTATGCTGTCAACCTTCTCAACCTCAGTCCAATAGCTATATTGGAAAATCATAACAGATGAGATAACAAAGGAACATTTAGGTGAAAGTATATAGAAGATCTTGGCACCTTAGTCTTGTGTGTATTTCTGATAAGTGTTTTTGTAGAAACCTGACTTGTTCGCTCACAACCTGAAAGTTCCCGGTTGCGAAAGACAATTAAATTTAGGAGATACTTCAGCATCATCGCAGTAAACTAGTGGCACATACCTCAACTGTTGGTTTACTGAAAATATATATAAAAAAAGTCACATCAGTAGAACTCAACAACACTAAACTGAAACTGATATTCTTGATATATGTAGTAATAATACACACCTTCTCTCTAGAAACTCTGATATATTTACATCGTGGTCAAGCTTCATGAATGTTTTCTTCAAGGCCTAAGGTATTTTGATAATAACCCAGTATTAGTGTTTGTCTAGGTGGTGAGACGAGAAAGAGACAAAACAGAGGTAAACAAAAACTCCTTACTTCAAGGTTATCCAACTTCCTCTTTGCCCTTTCTTGCGGAGCAAGTTGAGAAAACTTAGCAATGACTTCTCCAATGCTAAACAAACTCCCCAAAACAGAACATTGAGTAAAAAAAACATAAAACAGAAACATGTTTAAACAGTCTTTGTAACTAAGAAAGAATCATGAGACCTGTGTTCTCCGGTGCACAGGGAAGGCTTTCCCGCGGGAGAGAACATGAGAAGCACAACATCTATATCGCATAAGATGGACAACTCCTTAGCCTTTTTCATGATCCCATTTTTCCTTTTGCAATAAGTAGCTTGCCGTGCATTGATGCTATCTAGTTTCTTTATCTTCAGCTTCACTCGGCCCATCCTGCATAACTTTTTGACCAATCAAAACCTATTTTTTTTACACTGATTCAAGACTCAGAATGCAAATTACAGAACACAACATTGGCCTAACTCAAATTGAAACTCAAACAAACAAAGAGAAAATAACCCATTTTGAAACCAACAGTCAAGCAATGGAATCAGGGACGGATGAAACGTTCATCTTGGCCTCCAAGAATTTAATAGTTAATATGTAATGATCAGTCACTAGGCTCCAAATTGATTATGAAAATATATGTATTGATCATATGATCTTTAGTGTCTCATTGTTTAAAATCTATAAATCTCAGAATCGGTCCTAAATGGACTAGCCAAACAATATCCATCTCAAGAAATCATACTTTCATCAACAAAACAAGTAAGTTACCAATTTTAGGAAACCCCATAAGAAGAAACATTGAAAATGGAAATAAAAAAGCAAACCTAATCAAAAGTAATATTAAACCAAAAACAGGAAGAGAAAACTTACCTAATTTAAGACAAAAACAAACTTTCCTTCAATCGGATGCTAAAGGAAAAACACTTTCCTTATGAGGAAGAAAGAAGATAAAGCTTAAGAGAGGAAGAAGGATCGTGAAGGAGAGAGAAGAAATAGGTTTGCGATCGAGACGACAGGTGTGACCGCCAAAATCGGATATTAGGGTTTGAATTGAAAGCTTGAAAATAGGAAACTGTGGGATCGATCGTCTCATTTGTTTTTCTCTCTTTGCTTCACAGAACAGAAACAACGAATAACCCGCTTGTTTTATTGGACCACTCATTTGGGCTAACCACCAAAATAACCTGTAACCAATAGCTACTAACCGAATAAGGCCAACGTGTCAATTTCTCCACTCGCTCGAGGTGACGACGATGCCGTGATGAGTAAGTAATCACGGTCCACACGTGTTAGTAGCCAAGATCTTTGTTTATTTCCTATATTTTTGTCTACCATAGTTTTTTACATTTTCTGGATCGATCGACGAGACCCGACCTAAATAACCATAATGATTTTTATTTAAACAATTAGTGATTTCACTACTTATTTCTATATGTCCAGAATTTTCTTTATTTCTTCCCTTTTACCAATTTGGCTCCTTTTCTGGCTATCTACCAAGGTAGCTCTAAGATAACCTGGTAGGCCTCTGTGTTATGTGACCTGTGTTCGTTTGGGTTCCTTCAGGCTTGTTCTAGCATTATTTTTGTATGGCATATTGGCATGCACGATCCTATTGTGTAGGCTGTGTTAGGCTCCTGTGAGTGATCAATAGTGTATCTCTATTTGGTTCAATCAATTCAAAATGTTGAGGAATAAAAAGTTCCACAATAAGCTGGTGGTAAGTTTTTCCACATACATGTTTTATTTAAAAGAATTAAAGTGATATCTAAAATTTACATATATTTTATAAAAATGTAGTACAAAAGAGTTGATTTCTTTCTGGTACAGGTTTAGATCTTTTGGTATAGAATGTTAAATTATAATTTTCAAAAACTGATTCCAAATGCAGGAGATTCTGATCCAAAAACATCAAAACTCTTATGGTTAAAAAAATAAAATATTTTGTACTCTTTATCTTTAAACCTGTCCCGTTCCAAGAAGGTATCGTAACCAATAGGAGGCCGCGTAAGAGGATAATGAACCGGGTTACCAAGAGGATAATATAAATTGGACTAGTGAATATCTAATGAACTGCAAAGTATTTTAGTGATTTAGTGGAATACCTAATGAATGCAAAGATATTTTAGTGATTACAAAAGTTTCGTGTGATTTTAGTGATCGATTTGAAAGATATATTAGGGTAGTCATTTCGTTCACAATTTGTTTCTCATTTTGACACTATTACTATTTGCTTACTTTCATGTCATGAATTTTGGTTAAATCTCAGAACAGTGAGTGGTACTCTTCGTGATTAGTTCCAGCATTTATTTTATGTTTTTTTTTTTTTTTTTTTTTTTTTTTTTTTTGGTAAAAGATTTATTTTTTATTTTATGTTTATCGTACGTACATGTTGTCATCATCTCCATTTCTTTCTGTTTTTCAAATTTCATGCCCTTGTTCACGTATACGATCCTCACTTGTGTTCCTGATTTAATGTCCAGATCCACCATGTTCTCTTAACGGTTAATTAAAACTCTAGCTAAATCATTCGAAGTAGTATTACATAAACTTTATATTTTCAAAAAAAAAACCTAAAATTTAAATTTTCAAAAATTATTCGGAATAAGTCAAACGATATGGGATCTTCCTCTTGTATAAAACTAAATTCAATATATTGTCAAACAACAATATAGTTAAACCAAGAAATGAATTTTATAAATTTCCAATTAAAAAAAAAAGCGAATTAGTTTATTACTATATTGATGAGGCTTTATGCCTATCCGGACCCCAAGCATGCAAGCCTATTAAGCTAGCTACTATTGCCTATGTAACTATGTGCTTTGAAATGGGTCGGATTTGAATGAGATTAAAGGTCTTCTTGTTGATATAAGAAACCTTGCTACTCTCTTCTCTTCATTAGTGTTTAATTTTGTCCCTCGCACTGCAAATTGTTCTGCAGACTGCAGCTGCTCTTGCAAAAGCCGCTTTGGCAAACATTGTTCCGAATTAACTATTGACTACTGAGTAGCTCGTTTAGTATGAATGCATAACTCTTTGATAAAAAAAAATCCCATGATCCCCAATCACCCGACCAATTAGTTTATGTTTTGATTTGGAATCTTCCTCTTATATAAAATAAAAAATATTGTAAGCAACATTAGAAGTGAATCATAGTGAATCCTGACGAAAAAAGAGAACCGTAGTGAATTTTATTATTGTATTGAAGAGGCTTTATGCCTATCAGGACCCAAAGCATGCAAACCTATTAAACTAGCTACTATTGGCTATGCCATTATGTGCTCCGAACTGGGTCAGTATATAATTGAGCAATGTGTGTGGCTATAGTAAAATGAGTAGCATGGACGTCCTGTTTGTGCGACATCGTACGCCAAAATCGGTTCGTGGGGTCGAACATGTTAGCCACAGTAAACTTGAAACGTATTTTTTCTGATCATGTGAATTGGATCCAATGCATCTTTGATTTCCGAGATTTTGTTTTCTTACGCAACATTTGTGTTCATCATTTAAAACTGAAATTTAATTCCAATAACTCTACCCTCCCCTCCCCCCACCTCCCACCCCTTACAATAATTGAAAACCTTCACCACAAAAACAAGTTATTCCAATGGCTTACCAATGAGCGAACATAGGTGAAAACATCTTGTTAATTCTAATAAATATTGTGAAATGTTAATAATAATACAATTGACTTGAAAAGGGAAATAAAAGTAGAGAAGTGCAAATTGCGTGTCTGAGTATGATATTCCCCACTCTGCTAAAGTGATAATGATAATGTCAGTAAGGTAGTTAGTCTCTTTGGCAAAAGGTAACTATCCATATTATCATCTATTTATGATACGAATTTGATGTATTATTTAAAGTTATTGACCAAGAAAAAAATACCGGAAAGAGCATAGGACGTGTTCAGTCAATCTCTGCAGATGGACCGTACAAACCTGCTGCAACCATTCTGAACCTGAGGAAAGATTATCCCAATATTTAATGTACTCCTCTGCCAATTTAACTTTATGGTCAAATAAGAAAACATATACTTTTGTTCAAAAAGAAAAGAAGAAAACATATACTTTAGATTTAAAGTCTCACCTATTTTCTTTAGTTTTATTTGACTTTCGCTGCTTAGTGCTTACCACACCAAGTGCAAATATCAAGTCTCTGTGCACGACTAATTCAGAAACTTAATTTTCTTTATTTTAGTTTTTTTTGCAAAAACTTATAAATGGAAGTATATTAATTGTACTGAGATGTGATGAATATTCATATTGCAGAGGAATTTCTTGGAATCAAGATCTTAAACAACCCCTTGAAAAGTAATTTATTGCAGCGACGTATGCAATAGATGGTTGAGTAGTTAATGTAAAAATCGTTAATTGGTAGACTGATTTGGAAACAATTTTTCTAGTGATCTCTATAAGAAAACCAGACTACATTATTTTCTAAACATCATCACATTCACATCATGGAGAGACCCGCCAATTAAAAGAAAGGGTTTTATAAGTTTTCTATAAACCGCACCAAATTTTAGCAAAAAAAAAAAAAGTTTTCTATAAACCCAAAATATGTCAAACATTCCAAAGAGAGAGAGCGAGAAGAGGTGGGGCTAATGAAAGGATAGGTGCAGTGTGCTTGAGAATGATGGTTGTGGTTAGAACAAGAGTCATATCAAATGTTGAGCCTTTTTGGGCAGTTAGTTAATACTTGATACTAATTCAGTTTTGTTTCTTCCTTAATAGTGTTTTCTAATTTTCTTTATCAACCAAGGACAGCAACAAAAGTACCAAATAGAAGAAAAAGTTACTACAAACTGTATGTATATTTTTATTTTGGTGAAAAGCGATGGAAACAAATCAATGTATCATGTTATTTGTAAATGGCACTTCAGTGAAATTTCGAAAATCCGGAAGAAAAAGTGAGGAAACAAAGATCCATAGAAGCCGGGAAAAAGAAAGTGAAGAGACCATAAAGAGAAGGAACTTGTGTTTCTTCGACGTGTGTGTTTGTTTCTTCCTCCTCACAAGTGAGATCAAACTAACCGGTTTTCTACATAGATTACACTTCAAATAAACTATAATGGTTCAATCAGTTAATTAACCAAGTTGGTTTACAAGAGCTAAACCTACATTATGTCCAGCAAGCTATCCTAATATTAAACATTGGTGTTATGTATGGGACAACAACAACAACAAAAAGTAGAGTTGAGATGGAAAAAGAGTTTTACGGATGTTTAACAACTTTTCATTATCTCTATCACTTTTTCAAACATATCTCACTGCTCACAACGTAGGAAACGTGTTCCCTGCCCCTCACTCTTTTCTCTCTCCCACCATGTTTTTAATCTCTATACGGTTTCACATTTATGGCTTTTTCCTCTTTTGACCAAATTCCAGCGATAGTTAATAATGTGACGACGTTTAGTTATCATCTTTGAATGTAAATGTAGATTATTCAGCTTTGCTAAATTCTTCTTTTTGATAAATGGTTGCTTAACTTAGGTATGGTATTATGATTACACTATACTAAACCAAATATCTAGAATGTTGGACCTGTTGAGGCTATTTTAATGGGTAAATAGAAATATGCATCAGCTATCAAATCAGTCCGTGACAGTCCATAGACCTTTTAACAGTTGTATAACAGCATTTTGTCAGAAAACACGGTCACGACATATACATACACGCACATAGCTTAGAACCATACGTAATAATATCAAATAGTATAACAACTCATATTTAATATCTTCACATCTTGTCCTCCAATGGGGATGGAGATAGCGTATACTAACGTGTCATTTCCCTCCATTACACTTCACTTCCCGTCTTCTTCTCATCCACTAACAATCAACAACAACATTGTCATGTCGAAAGATCATCACCGTTGGATGGATCAGATCGCGTATTTCTCTTTAAACGTTAACAGCGATCAGCATAAAGGTCACTACTACCACGCAAGTCATGGAGAAGAAGAGATGAAAAACCCTAATCGATGTAACTGCAGTACCAGCAGCAAGAAAGAGATGAGAGACTGTGGAAGCTGTAGACACTCGTTAAAAGCGTCGGTGTCGAGGGGACACTGGAGACCGGCTGAAGATGCTAAGCTTAAAGAACTAGTCGCTGTCTACGGTCCACAAAACTGGAACCTCATCGCTGAAAAGCTCCAAGGAAGATCCGGTAAGTAACTAATATCACTTAATAATTAGCTTTCCAAGATTGAAGTTCTTGATGTTCTTAGTGTTTGTGTCGAGCAGGGAAGAGTTGTAGGCTACGATGGTTTAACCAACTAGACCCGAGGATAAACAGGAGAGCCTTCACTGAGGAAGAAGAGGAGAGGCTAATGCAAGCTCATAACCTTTATGGTAACAAATGGGCGATGATAGCGAGGCTTTTCCCTGGAAGGACTGATAATTCTGTGAAGAACCATTGGCATGTTGTAATGGCTCGCAAGTTTAGAGAACAGTCTTCTGTTTACCCTAGGAGGAAGACGATGATTACTCATAAGCCACTCGCTAACCCTAATCCTCACTCTTGCAATGATTTTGAACCTACTAGGTCAGATTTGATCCACCTTGTTAGTAATGACCAGAGCCACCTTATGTTACCAATTCCTTGCTTCTCAGGTATGAGTTTGTCCTCTATTTACTTAATTTAATTTGGTTTCAACACTCTTAATTATCCGAATGTACGTTTTTGTATATATTCCCTTTTTGTAACTTTCAGGTTATGATCATGGAATGCTTGAAAACCAAATGATGATCGATGACTACTCTTCAAGGACGCGAGTGGTCGCCACAACATTCGGTGATTCAAATCAAACCGGAAAGTGTGAGATGCTTGATGAAAGCATGAATGAGAAGAAGAAACCACACTTTTTCGATTTTCTTGGGTTGGGGACAGTGTGACAATCACCATGAACAAGAGAAAGAGAGAGAGAGAGCTTAGGTTAGTTAACAAAAAGTAGGAGATGATTCCGAGTCTATTCAATGTAGTTTTGTTGCGTTAATTGTTGTTAGTTCCATGCAACATTCTTAAACTCGTGTTAGTTACGTACTTATCACTCTTTGGTTAATTAATTAATGCTTTAATGTACATGCCATATTGTCTCACTTTCAAAAGCAATGTTTGATTTGAAGTATAAAGATGTACCACTTTATAGTTCTAACCAACACTTTAACTTATACGAAAGTGCCACATTCCATTATTAATGTGGAGTAAGAGAAACAACATGCTTCATATATGAAGGAGGAAGATGACATATGTTGAAGATGGGACGATGATGTGGAATTAAGAAGCGACAAAAAAAGAGAGTAACAGAGAGATCGGAGATAGAGAAGTCAAACTAAAGAGAATATTGTACGTTTGTAGTTTCTTGGAGTATGCAGAAATTAACAATACCATGCGATATTGATGAGATCGCAACTTGCAAGATTCAGGCTCAGATTCTGCAACAAAATGTCCGAACATCTACTCTTAATTATTCTCACACCCATTGCATTTTTTTTGTTCCCTCCAAGAAGTTTTCTCCTTTTATTGCTTCTTACTTATGCGTCTCATCAACCTCATGTCACCCACATGTCCCCTTCTTCTCCTCTTTTATTATAACTCCGGTACTAATCATTTACTTTATTTTTATACTATATATTAAGTTGTAAAAGTCATTGTACTTTTGCTGAGCTAATTCATTTCTGTGGTCAAAAAGAAAGAGATGCTTTCTTCACTTGCAATAGAAATCTGACTGTTAGCTTGCATAAAGGTGGAACACATGAATGGTTATGCAATTTCAATATTCTCACCAGTTACATTTTCTTTACTGAAACAAATAATAGTCATGGTGCAGCCTTTAATTGAAAGCTAAAGTTGCCAAAACAAATGTTTTGTGTCTTAATCAGAAGATCAAATCAGAAAATCTTTTAAATTAATGGATTTTTTGGGTTGAATAAGTTAGACCGTCAATCATTTAAATACTTCTCAAAATATATACTAAGGTTAACAACCACGCCATACGCGGTATGAACATTTTATATACTATTTTTATATATTATATGTTTTTTACATATTTATGAAATAATAAACATATATTGAATAATTTAAAAGTCAGTAATTATTACATATATAATTAAATTGGTATGAATACATAAATAAATTTAATTAATCCAAACAATCATTTTTTCTATTTTATATGGTATATAATTAAATATAAATGACATTAACATATATATATATATATTGTATTTTTAATATTTATATATACTAAGTGATGCTTTCTACTCATAAAGGTTCTTGATCATTTGTATATTTTTATAACACAAACTTAAATCACTTATAGTAAACTTTTCATCGTGTGATTAATATATAGTTTTAGTAATTTTAAATTTTTAAAAATTCATGGCTAAGTTTAAAATTTAAATATTTATCAATATTTATTCAAAGCTTCTTCAAAGAAAAATTTAAAATTAAAAAATTTATGTATTTTATATGGTATATGGTATATCTTTTACATGTAATATTTATTAAATGAGACTTCTTACTTATATGATTTGTAATCATTTGTATCTTATCATAAAAAAAAGAGTTAAACAATGGATCACAAAAATTTGAATGTGAGACTTTTAACAGTTTTAGTAATTTATAGTCGTTTAAAAAAAATCTAAATATAGCATATAGAGAAAAAATCTAAAATTTTATTATATGGCTGATGTAGTTGTTTAATTTAGTTTATTAATTTAAAATTAAAAAATATGATAGAGAATATATTAACTTTTTTATCAAATCTTTATTATTCAAAATCATTAATTTTCATATATATTGTAGCCAAATTAGACAATTTTGTAATTTTTATTTAAGAAAATATTGAAAACTCATTAATAATGAATTTATGTTTAGTTTAATAAAAAAACTTGTTATATATTTAGATGAACCAACTTATTTTTCTAAGGATTCTAAGACTCTTTGTGGTGATGACACATGGTTACATAAAATGTTGTAATGCTTCTATTTTAATGTATAGGAGATTTTATAGATTCATTCAGTTATTTCATTTTAGATTTTAAAAGTAAAAATTTAATTCCTTTTTCGGAATTTATGAGAATTTTATCCAAACCGGAAACTGGGACGGTTTTGAGGGAGCTTTACATCAAATCAAACCGGAACCGGGTTTAAAAACATTCGGCAAAAACCCTCAGCTCTCCAAACTTCAGTGAGAGTGAGATACAACCACCATGGCGGCTACGACGATGACGACGACTCTTGGCTTTGTTTTGCCGACGAGTTTATCCCCCCGTCGCGGTGGATTCAGAGTTTCGGTCATCCGATGCTCCGCTTCTCCTCTCACTACATCCACCGGCTCTGCCGCCTCTGGTAACTTCCTCTTTTCATTTCTCTCAATTCGTCGCGAGTTTCGTTGCTTCAAAGCTTTTTTTGAATAAAGGATAAAGCTTTCGAATCTCCCAAGCATCAAAATGATGTAAAGTCTTTACCTTTGTGGTTAGGTATAGTGGAGAAGCCGTGGAGTACATATGACGCTAGGCTTGTGTTAGAAGACGGTTCTATATGGCCTGCTAAGTCATTTGGTGCTCCTGGAACCCGTGTTGCTGAACTGGTCTTTAACACCTCCTTGACAGGGTGAGCTTACTGTGTTTTAATTGAATACGAGATTAATGCCCTTTTGACCGGAGTTTGATTGGTTGTGTGTTTGTCCTAAGGTATCAAGAGATTCTGACTGATCCTAGTTATGCCGGACAGTTTGTGCTAATGACAAACCCACAAATTGGTAACACCGGTGTGAACCTCGGTAAGTAGGAAAAGTCTGAAGCTTTGAAAGTTTTAAGTTTCTTATACCACACACTGATCTTCTTATTACATTTGTTGTAGATGATGAAGAATCTGAACAATGCTTCCTTGCTGGCTTGGTGATTAGAAGTCTAAGCATCAGGTAATGTCGTTAGTCTTTCCTCTATCCTCCATTTTTGAATTTTCTAACCTTTTAACCTCAAATGTTTTCAGTACCTCGAATTGGAGATGCACTAAAACACTTGCTGACTATCTAACGGAGAGGAACCTCATGGGAATCTGTAAGTTTCTTGTGGCCACGCTGCTATTTTAGAGTCCTCATGTTATACAAGTTGGTTTGTTTCATAATATCAGATGATCTTGACACTCGAGCAATAACTCGTCGATTAAGAGAAGAAGGCAGTCTTAACGGTGTGCTTAGCACAGAACAATCCAAAACAGACGAAGAGCTTCTGCACATGTCCCGTTCTTGGGATATCGTAGGTCAGACTTTTCCCTGTTTTTTTTTATTTGTTTTATTATAAGATATTGAACTCCTTCTTGTCTACTTGGTGGAGTCTTGTAGGTATTGATCTGATAAGTGATGTCTCCTGCAAATCTCCCTACGAGTGGGTCGACAAAACAGACCCTGAATGGGATTTTAATACTAATACACGCGATGGGAAGCCCTACAGAGTGAGTGTCACTTCTCCTCTAGCTCTTCTTCTCTTATGGATACTATATGCACCAACTCCTTACTCTCTCTCTCTTTAGGTTATTGCGTACGATTTTGGCATCAAGCATAACATCCTAAGACGCCTGTCCTCTTACGGATGTCAAATCACCGTTGTTCCGTCGACATTTCCAGCTTCCGAGGCTCTTAAAATGAATCCAGACGGGATTTTGTTCAGCAACGGACCTGGAGACCCTTCTGCTGTTCCGTATGCTGTGGAGACGGTCAAAGAGCTTCTCGGTAAAGTTCCTGTTTACGGTATCTGTATGGGTCATCAGTTGCTGGGACAGGCTTTGGGTGGTAAAACCTTCAAGATGAAGTTTGGTCATCATGGAGGCAACCACCCGGTTCGTAATAACAGAACTGGCCAGGTGGAGATCAGTGCTCAGGTAATATTTACTAATACCCAACTTCAAAATGTTGAACTGAAATTTTTAACTTTAAAAACTTTCAGAACTTAAAAGTTTAGCATTCATTATTCAGATGCTGCTAGGAACATTGTTACAAGTTTGACTAAACATTGTCTTTGTTTTGTCTTGGCAGAACCACAACTATGCGGTTGACCCGGCTTCACTCCCCGGAGGGGTAGAAGTGACGCATGTCAATCTCAATGATGGAAGCTGTGCGGGTCTATCTTTCCCGGCTATGAATGTCATGTCTCTCCAGTACCACCCTGAAGCCTCCCCTGGACCTCACGACTCTGATAACGGTAACTGCTCTTTCTTTTTCTCAGAAAGTAAAATGTGAAACACATTTCTCTTTACAGTTGTATTGAAAAACCAGAAGGGTTGTAATATGTGTTTTTGTTTGTCTGTGATTGCAGCGTTTAGAGAGTTCATAGAGCTTATGAAGAGGTCGAAACAGAGCTCCTGATTAATGGGATGCAAACAAGAACTCTTTCTTTGTTTTGTAGTACTATTTAATGTTTCAACCATATCGCACTTAAGTTAAACCCAAGTGTTTTGTCAGTGACAATGGAGTGAAATTCTTGTTTTGTCTGTGACTATGTTAAGGAACCAGCCGACACCTCTTTAATTTTAAATAAATGTAACCAGTAGAATAAATACATATGATTAATGAGTGCCGCAGTGTGAGTCTCAGAATAAAGACACTAACCAGTCGAATAATCATGTTTAGTGACACATTCTACATTTCCAGATTTTATGGGTGGTGCAAAACCATCTCCGATAGTATCCATACAAAATAAATGCTAATAGAAAATCTGCAATGTAGTAACCAAAATGAGTTGTGTAAAAGAGTAGTGAGATGAAAAGAAGAAAAGGACATTGGAAAAGAGAAGAATTTTATTATTAGAAAAGGAGACTATATGCTCTTCTTTAGGCTTTTCTCAGTGTTAGCAGTGGTGGGATTCTTTTTCTTTAATCACAGGATGAAAGTAAAAGATGCTATGCTTTCTTTCTTTAGTTCTCTTTATCTTTTATCTAAATCTAAAATATATTTTTTGAAAACTTTATTTAGAAAATACAATCTATTGATAAAAAAATCTAAAAAAATATATCAACAAAAATTCTTGTTATTCTAACTCACAGTCTCAAATCTACAATATTTATCTATAAAAATGATAATTTTCCTAAAATAGAATTTTTAAAATTTTTATTTTAAAAATACAACCTACTGATCAAAAAAACTAAAAGAATATTTATCTATCAACAAAAATTCTTATTATCCTAATTTCTAAATTAATACCCCATATCTACACTATTTTTCTACAAAATGATAACATTTCTAAAATAGAATTATTGAGAATTATATTTAAAAATATATCATATCAATCAAAAATCTAAAAGAATGCTCATGTATCAACAAAAATTCTTGTTATCCTAATTTCTAAATAACAATCCAATATCTACACTATTTTTCTACAAAAATGATAATTTTTCTAAAATAGAATTATTGAGAATTATATTTAAAAATACATCATATTAATCAAAAAAACTAAAAGAATGCTCATGTATCAACAAATTTTTTTGTTATCCTAATTTCTAAACAACAACCCCAACTCTACAATATTTCTCTATAAAAATGAAAACTTTCCAAAAATAGAATTTTTGAGAATTTTATCTAAAATATACAATCTATTGATCAAAATATCTAAAAAAAATACTCATCTATCTACAAAAAAATTCTTGTTATCCTAAATTCAAAATCACAACCCCAAATCTACAATATTTCTATAAAGAAATTAAAACTTTCCTAAAATAGAATTTTTGAGAATTTTATCTAAAAAATACAACTATTGATCAAAAAATCTAAAAGAATACTCATCTATAAACAAAAAAAATTCTTTTTATCCTAATTTCTAAATCAAAACCCCAAATACACACTGTTATTCACATAAATGAAAACATTCCTAAAATAGAATTTTTGAGAATTTTATCTATAATATACAACCTATTGATCAAAACTTTTAAAAGAATACTCATCTATCAACAAAAATTCATGTTATACTAATTTATAAATCAGAACCCCAAAACAACAGTATTTCTCAATAAAAAAAACTTTCCTAAAATATAATTTTTGAGAATTTTATCTAAAAATACAATTTATTGATCAAAAATCTTAAAAGAAAACTCATATATCAACAAAAATTCTGGTTATCCTAATTTCTAAATCACAACCTCAAATCTACAATATTTCTCTATAAAAATAAAAACTTTCCAAAAATAGAATTTTTGAGAATTTTATCTAAAATATACAACCTATTGATCAAAAAATCTGAAAAAATACTCATCTATCAAAAACAATTCTTGTTATCCTAAATTCTAAATCACAACCCCAAATCTACAATATTTCTATAAAGAAATGAAAACTTTCCTAAAATAGAATTTTTGAGAATTTTATCTAAAAATTCAACTATTAATCAAAAAATCTAAAAGAATACACATCTATAAACAAAAAATTCTTGTTATCCTAATTTCTAAATCAAAACCTCAAATCCACACTATTATTCACAAAAATGAAAACTTTCCTAAAATAGAATTTTTGAGAATTTTATCTAAAATATACAACCTATTGATCCAAAAATCTAAAAAAATACTCATCTATCAACAAAAATTCTTGTTATCCTAAATTCTAAATCACAATCACAAATCTACAATATTTCTATAAGGAAATGAAAAATTTCCTAAAATAGAATTTTTGAGAAATTTTATCTAAAAAATACAACTATTGATCAAAAAATCTAAAAGAATACTCATCTATAAACAAAAAAATTCTTGTTATCCTAATTTCAAAATCAAAACCTCAAATCCACACTATTATTCATAAAAATGAAAACTTTCTAATTGGTCGACAACTCATCTTGGAGGAGTGTTATTAAAGAGTGTGATCTTGGGTTCGAGAAACGCCAAGCGTACCAACAACCTAATTATGGAGTCAGAGAGAACTCATAATGAAGGGATTGGGATCGGTGCCCTGCAGAGCTATGAGCCGGATTCCGAGTGAACAGTATGGGTTGTTACAGAATCATGGGCAAAAACGTAATTGTAACTTCATGTTTTATGCCAACATGGCAGATAGACCAGGGAGATATTAATCAAGAAGCTTATTATATAGGTTGCAAGTTCATCACACAATGGAGATAAAATATCAACTCTCAAAAATATTTCTACTTGTGTACAAATAATACATAGTTCCAAAAGCAAAATATCTACACTACTTTTGCCTTCTTTCACAAGGTAACAATTAGCTTATTCAAATATCTCACTGCAAGAGTAATTTGTATATATATATACTAGATCAGTGTTTTATTATTGCTGCATGCTCTCCCTGAAGTTCATAGATCTAGACATCGCTGCAGGGTTTTCTTGTAGATTGATAGACGTTTCAGGGACCAAGCTTCTTCTGTTGCTACCCTTTGTTTCAAATCTATTGAACAAACTTAATCCTCCTTCCGTATTCTTCTCAGGCTTTGTTGGTAACTCAGGGTACACCACGTTCTTAGTAGCTTCACTAGTTCTAAGAGTAGTATTTTTGGTTTCTACTTCAGTTTGATCCCTTGCTCGTTTCCCTAAACATGGTGAAGTCTCTGAGATAGGCCATATAGGAACCGTGCAGCCCCAATAGAAAGGGATAGGGTAGAAACTAGTATTAGGACCCGTTGGACTCCATTGGTAAGGCCAAGGAGAAGTATTATTAGGTAACATTACTTGGGAAGCAAGAAACTCTTGGTGGGTTTTGTTTTCTTGATGCTTAACAGTCTCTGTAACCGAAGACTCTGAAGAACCAAAACTGAGGATCGTTCCCGAGTTATTGTTGTTCTCATAATCCTCAGACGTGACCTTCAAGTAATGGTTTGAACAAGGCCACCCTTTGTTCTTGCGGCGGCCTGATCCAACGGGGACGTTTCTCATGGATCCACCAGCTGTCCAGTACCTCTGACAGTTCCTGCAGAAGTGACGCGGCTGGCTCACGTTGTAGTTGTTGTAGTAACAGAACTTGGTGTTTGCGCTTTCGCATCTCGGACACGGAAGAAGCTTGTCCGGTTTCTTGAGAGTAGTTGGTTTATCTTCTGATGTACTTGTTGTTGTTGTTGTGATCTCGCTCTGTTGATCCCCGTTGGTCTTTGAGCTTGTTGGTGATGAAATCTCAAAAGCTGCTCTTGGCGGTTCGTTAAGATCGGATAATATGCAAGGACCTTTGAATCTGCTATTGCCGTGCTCATGGTTATTAGCCAGAACCTAAAATTTTAGCACAACTTTATTATAACTAGCCACAGCTTTGTCTTAACGGATATATATTATTACTACAAAACAGAGGAGTTTGAAAAAAAAAAAGAAAAAAAAAGGAGTTTGAACAAAAAGGACTTTGAGATTTGCGTGACAGCATACCATGTTTGGTCCGGTCGAAGGACAACAAGAGGATGAGGAAGATGAAGAAGGCTCCTTGCTCTGATAGGACACACCGTGAATAGAAGATAACGACGACGGATCATGATGATCCACAGCTAAAAGAGATGTAATTGTCGTCCCAAACAATTTTATCTCCGTATCTTTAGATTTCGACATACTAATTTTCCAACTTAACAATTAAACCAATTCCTCTAAAAATTATTGTTTACTCGTTTTTTTATTAGATCAGAGAAAAAGGAGAGAATACAAGGGGCTGAGCTTGGTTGGTATGAATGACGATAGTGCATAGAAGAGAGAGAGAGAGAGGGGGAGAGTCAGAGAGAGACTTGTTAAGTTTTAAGAGCCACAAATGCTGTGGCCACTATAAAGGATCCTTTTCACGCTCTTTTAGATTCCCCCGTTCTAGTGCTGCTTAAAAGATTTTAGCCATCTTTCTTTGTTGCCATGTCGGATTTTTCCTTTTTATTTAATTTAAAAGATATGGAGAAACACAAACACTTGGTTCGTAGTGTCTGGTTTAGCCAAAAAGCATTTACAAGAATATGTATATTTACATTTTTACCAAAAATTGGTAATAATAATCTTTACATTTTTACCAAAAAAAATAATAATATGTATATTTGTAGTGGTTATTCACAATCGCATCCAGAGTTTAAATTTGATGTAAACGCATTGAAAAAGAGATCCACGCGGCACGCACAATGATAAACAAAAAAAAAAGTCATATGTACGTACGTGAAAAGTCATACAATACTTCTAATAAACAAAATATTTGAAGAATAAGGCTTACAATTTACACACCTTAACTGGTTAGTTCTTAACTCAAGTTCAAATTACTAATCGAAACTCGATGTTATTAACTACATAAACTCTTCGTTAATTATTACCATATGTGTTCGAACAAGGTTTTGTATAAATAGCATGGAATTTTTTCCAGTATTATGTTTTTTTCACTACTGACATATTAAACGTCAACACATCCTTATAAACCCCAGTTAAGGTGTTGATGAACTTATTTGCTAGATAAATAAATTTAATTGGCAAAAACATTGTTCAAACAAAATAAAGATTAGTTTAACTGTGAAGTAACATAATCATCCAAATTTTAGCCAAAAAAAAGTTACATAATCATTGCACAAGTCTGTGGAAGAGAAAACCAACAAGAAAAGTAAAACAACTAGAATAGTACTGTATAAATTTAATTTTGTTTTTGTCAACTGCCCATCTATCCGTATAAATTTGATTATTGGTGTAAATTTTGAAAAAAATATTTGAACTTATCAGAAAATCTATTTTTACAATAAATTTTAAAAGAAATTGGTTTTCTCATAACTAACTTAAATATTATTACGTGATGTCTAAACAACTCCATATTAACATCTAAAATCATATGCCCTTTCAGGTATATATCGATTTATTGAAGATGTAGATGTCTAAATCCGACAAGGCATAACTTGTTAATGCCAAGCTGTGTTACCACGTGGCAAAGGGTCCACTTCGTCTCCGAAACTTCCTACACACGTCAGCTCTTATAAAGCAGTGCGGATCGGTCAATCTTCTTTTAAAAAGGTTTGTTTGCTAGAAACTAGCTGTTAGTCAAGCTTGTGACCAATGTATTTACAACACGTAGCGTGTCTCATTGTGTTCATATAAAGTAAAGTAATTTTTTACAAGAAAAATTGAAAGGATGCGGTAGTAAGAGAAACTATGTTCTGGTTGTGTCTGACACGTCGCATTTCCAGGTAATGAGATAAGCCTGGACCATATATTTTTCTCTTATCTCATCTAACTCTTTTTTGAGCGTTTTGTTTTCTTCTTTTAACGTTTGTTTTCGTATTTTGCAAATGTAATCCCTACTTAATTTCAACCATGCCGATAGTTGCGTGCTACTTTTCCGTTGTGCAGTGAGGACGTAAAGTAAGAAAATAGTGATCGATGAAAAAGATTTGACATTATGAATAATACCATCTTTCTATTAATTCCTCGGTCGGATATTTTTTTTCATATAACTGTGAATACGACTGTACTTTAGTGTGCAAACAAAAGAAAAATTGAAAACTAACAAAAGAAAATTTGAAAACTATGTAGTATGTACAGCTAAGCCTATGTATGAAAGCCATGATCTGGAGAGATAATTGATCTATAGTTTTTTTTTTCAGTTAGGTTCTGTGGATGGACTTGGGCATAATTTGTTTGGAAGAGTTTGAGGTTTATAGGCCCGTTTTTACAGTAGAAGAAATCCAAACTATACGGGTCGTATAGGCACGGTAAAGGCGCATTGAAGTTTGACGAGGAGCGTGTCTCAATTAATTTTCTCAATTTCAAATAGGAGTCATCTTGCTGAGTCTTCGCAGGCTGACATTTTTCTTTTTTTAAAGATTTGACTGCTTTATTATGATAACCAATAGTGATCCTCGTGGATGAGAATATAAGTTATTGATAAAGAGACATAATAAAACGAATTGCAAAACTTCGATGAGTCTTGAAATTGTTTTGCCAAAGAATCAGCCGCTTTATTATCTTCTCTTGGAATCCGACGAAATTTTACATCCTCAAATTTTTCCTTCCATCCTCTGATCTCCTGAATCCAATCGTAAATTTGGAAATTCTTTTTGGAAGTAGTAAGCTGTAAGATCATGAACATGTTTATTATCTTCTTCTTTTTTGTAAACTTACATGTTTATTATCTCCTTTGAATACAATCTTGTGATAGCCTTTAACCCACGTATGCTGCATGGCATTAAGTAGTGCTTGAAGACTTTAAATTCAGTCTCTAAATTTCCATTCTCAAAGACTGCTCGTTTGCTTTGTCCTCCATCTAAAAAGAAGCCTCCCGTCGACATATGTTGCCTCTTGCTTCCATCATAATTAACTTTCACGTAACCATATGGTGATTTCTCCCACTTTGATAGTTTAATCAAACCCATGTTAACCTGATTTATTTCTCCGCCATCTTCATCTTTGTACAACACCATAGTCCATTCTCTTGCCTCATGTCGAGCCTGTTTGAGATCCATTTGCCAGCATGACTGTTGCCGACCATAGACTAACAAATTTCTACTCTTCCAGATTCTTCATAAGATCCATATCGGTTGTTGTCTATCAATAGGATTGAGATTTTTGTTATTCACAAAAGAGATGATGGATTTTAACTTTACCTCAAAGCTGATCGTTGGATCGATAATGGTTTGGTCCGGTAAATGTGCTCCCCTCCATAGTGATTGGGCATATGGGCAAGAAAAGAAAAGATGTTCCATATCTTCTTACACAACATTTTCTACATAGACTATCTTGGCTTATCCGTCTTCATTTCAGAATTGATCCAGCCGGCATAGCCTCTGATAGCATTCTCCATAAGAAATGTTAAAGCTTCGGATCAGTGTTTAACTTCCAAATGGCTGCTTTAAGTTCATGAACTTATGGACATATGTAGGACTATTTGAAATGATATTCTCTAAATGACATTAATTAATCTTTGAAATGGTTCGTTTTTAAGTAACAAAACTATAGGCTTTATGAATTTTAATTTTTTTTTAAAAAAAATCTGATGATATTAACTATAATATATGTATATTTAAAATAATTGAAAGATTTATCTCAGTCCAGTTCAACTAGTGGAGCTTCCATCAAGAAAGTTAAAAAATGGAAGAAGTGGTCAAAGCTATCATTTCTAAAAGGGTTCCAACGGTTTATAGCGAGCCGACGCCGCTACTAGTTGAATGTCAGAAAGTTTTGTGGTCTTCAAATTTTATTTGGTTTGATTTGAGTGATAAATTAAATTATATATTTGGTGAAAGAAAGTGAACTTGAAATTACAAAATCATATGTTTTTAAAACATTCAAACAACTTAAAAAAAAAACTGTAAGCAGAAAATTATCATAGGACTTGGGACGATCTTAATTTTTCGACAGTAATTTAATAAAACTTTATTTTTAACAATTTGTGTATGGTATAAATTTTTTGAATCTACACGCCAATGCTTCGTCCGATTATGCTGCAAGTCAGTCTTACCGATATATTATCCTATTACACATGAAATCCTACTAGAAATAAGGAACTTATTTTATTTTTTTTTATTTTTAACAGTCTCACTATTTTTATTTTTTTTCACTGAATATTGTCAACATTTGACACATGAATGATGTCACTCTTGTTCGACAATGGATTTACGGTTTAATATACTATTATATTTTAATTTACATGTTCTTTTTTGTTCATTTGGATCTGTGCATCACAAGCACATTCGAGTGAAATTGGGGCCCTTAAAGCTAAAAGAGAATAATAATCGATGAGGCATCTCTCTTTCAGACTGCTTTCGATCCATTTTCAACATTATTGAAGAATCTTATTTTTGTTCTCTCCTTTAATAACTTTCATCATCTATTATTTATCTTATTACAATGGATGACACTATATATTAAATTAATCATCGCTAAGTGTTTTTCTGTATACATCTTAGTAAAGAAGAAGACAATGAAGTCTATAGTGTAAGATTAAACCGTCTAAGTCAAATGCTACATTTCATTTGTTTTGCTCATCTCAACTTCTTATATATATATGAATATACGTTCGTTTCAAATACTATATTTCGATGTTTACCAAAAAAAAAAAAACTATATTTCGATGGTATGACATTGATCTTGTCACTATCATTCCTAAACGGCATGAATCTCTTGATTCTTATTTATACAACACGCAACGCTTCACCATGTGATATGATGTATAAAGCTTGATTCGATTTACTTCATTGGTTTAGATAATGGATTTCAACAAGTTATTAGAGAATATGTTTCTTTTATCATCAAAAGAAAGTATGCTAAATAGATGGTTAAAGAGAAAGTTATATGATCATTATCCTCTCTTAGCTTTGCTGATTTTCTTTGCTTGTTTTTCAAACATTCGGGCCACACGAATATTTGATATATTTATCTGATCATCTCTCTCATTCATATGCATTTTATGCATGCATGTGTGTGTTTCAAGTTGGATTGAATGATTATCGATATTCCTTTCTTTAAGAAATGAACAAATGAAAGGTGTCCACTAAAACAGAAACTCGTAGTAGGAGAAGATGCTTCTCCACGACATCAAGCCACACTATTGGGTCCCCCATTTTTTCTCATAGTTTTCTCATTAATTAGTAATATATGTTCTTTTCAGAATTTACGATTTTTATGCCTCATCAGAGAAAAAATCAATAATAAATCTAAATCACAGTTATAGCGAATGAATCCATTCCTTACAATGGATCGATTCGCCCATTGGAAGCCAATATTTTCTCTGATTTATGATAACAACAATGGTTTCTTTGTTGTTTATTATTTATATTTTCATTTTATATTTTGAGAGTATGTGGAATCAACATAGTGTTTCAAAAAGCAAAGTATCAAAATTTGAATAAGTTGTGCTTTAATTTTTTTTATTAAGTTATCAGTATATCCCTTTTTTAAAATTTGCATAAATTAGTGATATTATCAAAAGGTAACTGTACGTAGTACACTGCATGAATAATTAACCAATGTATGTATATTCAGAAAGAAAAGAGGGATTAGGAGAATAATCATTAGATATCGATTCTTAAGACCAATCTTATAATTATGGTTCAGAAAAATAAGTTGAACAAACAAAAACACGTTACACGTTTCGGATGGAGTCCACTTTCAGTACTTGTAGTTTGATTGGCAAATACTAATTAGTGTCGTCGTATAATGCAACCAAAACATGCATGTTAAGAAAAAAAAGAATCTTAATTTTTATTCACAAGGGCTGTATTTTTCTTAACAAATATAAACTATTTTCATGATTTAACGGATGAATGTAATTTATTGTACGGATGGTGTCATGGTGATGTTAAATCAAAATACACGTTCAGTATATTAATACATTTTTCTCTAGTTTGTATACCCTTAGAAATCTTCCTGCTCAGAGAACGTATACTATGCCTCCGAGATACCTGATAGCTAGTTTTTTTTTTTTTTTGGATAGCTAGTTATTCAAGTCGACCCTTAAAAATAAGGGGTTATTTGTGAAATAACCAAAAAAAAAGAAAATTAGTTTTGTAGAGAGAAGGTAGAGAGAGATAGAAAGAGAAAATAAGAGAGAAAGTGTAAAATTGGTTAGTTAGTTAATTTTAAGTTTTTGTTTGGTTATTAGATGCAAATTCTCTAAAAATAAAACGTTGTGTGTTTATTTTACGCAATGAAAATGATTGTTTCCCAGGGTTTCATATTTTGCTCACACGTACTAACTTAAGCAATGTGTTGAAATACATATTTGTAGCGGTGCCATTAGGCATGGGACGGATCAGATATTCGGGCAATTTTAAGATATTCGAATCTGGATCCTTATCCGACGAATCCATAATTTTACTATCTTTATCCGGATCTGGAATTCTCGGATATCCTTCTAAAAATTGTAATATCCGGCGGATATCCGGATCCGGATTTAGATCCTTAAAATAAATAAAAAATAATATTAATATATATATAATTTAAAAAATAATTTAAATATAAAGATATATATATAATGTTTTAATTATTTCTATGTATAATATTACAAAATTTGCATGAAATTTATATATACTATTATAAAAATGAAAAATATATTAAACAAAATTATTTTTTATATATAAATATTACTATTTTTGAAATAATTATTAATAAAACTTACGGATCCGGATATCCGAACTAAAAATTAAGATATTCGGATCCGGATCCGGCTTTGGCAGATCCAATATTTTATTATCCGAATTCGTATTCGGCCCCTTCGTATATCTGGATTTTCGGAACGGATCCGGATCGAATCTTGGATCGAATCCGGATCTCGGATAAATATCCCAAGCCTAGGTGCCATATATCTTTCTGCCTCATTATATATTGTTGTGGACATTTCTGGACCATGCATTGAGTTGTTATATAGATCAATTATTTTTGTTACTGTTTTCACCTAAATGTATTTTATTATATTAATTTAGTAATTATACGAAATCTGACTGGATTCACTATAAAGAAAATTAAGGCATAAAAAGTGTATGTTCTGTTTAAAATTATATTGAGATTAGATTCCCTCACCTCTACATGCAACCAAGAGAATCTGCCAATCAGTCCCATCTTTTCTTTCCTTCAACAATATGTATACATATATCATATATGCTTATTGAGCTTCGCAAAAACATAAACAAAATGTTTAATTAATATATATATATATATATATATATATATATATATATATATATATTTCAGCAATATTTATACATGACTGAGCACAGATACCAGATACATTATATATTTTGAATCAGTTATCCGATATTCCGATTCGTATTTACTTAATAAATAATGTAAGTATTTTCTTATCGTATAACATGTAAAAATATTCTTAAGCTATTTATGACCTGCCCAAATATCGTACAACACTTATCATATTTTTTTAATCGAATTTCTCTTTTAGATTTTATACTCATGCCTTTGAATAGTATATATATTTTGAGTATTAATATTTTATACTCTTAATGTCTTTCTTTTTTTAATTTCAAGTTTCATATTCCGGAGAGTGGAATTGAGCTATGTTTGACAGTGATAATGTTGTCTAGTATTAATTTTGGACTTATCGAATACGATCAAATGAAATTTCTTACTCTTACTGATCTGTTTGACTAAGAGACATCCTGAAAATTGTGAAAAATTAAACCGTTATATATTATCCTTTATTTTGTCGGTAGATGTTCAACTAGATTTTTTTGTATGTAGTAAAAGCTTGATCTGAAAATAAGATTCTCGCTGAGGAAAATAAATTATTTCATAATACAGGTGGTTCATATTTTTAGAGCATTAATTATGAAGAAGATAAACAAGTTTTTTCAACAATATATAAATATGACGACGACAAAAAGTTCCTACCCAACAGAAGGAATTCAAACTATGCGACAGTAAACTTTTTGCTACTACATAGTTATAAGTAACTCATGATTCATGAGCATGAATACAACGATGCATGGCAGCTTAATATATTTATAAGAGAATGTTTATTGGAAATCTTTTAGGTTGGGATTTTTAACGTAATATAAGATATAATCTCTTAAATTTTAACTAAAAATATTAAGAGACGTCTTTTAAATAAGAAATATAATTAAAAAACGTCTCTTAATGTTTTTAAGTTAAAAATTAAAAAACCGTATCTTATATTATGATAAAAACTTCAATTTAAGAGACCTACAATAAACATGGTCTAAACATACGAAATACGTACATCGGTAAAGTCTATATTAATTAAATTTTCGTCGACGTCGGTAATATATAGAGATATATTATGAAGGGACATATATTGTATAGATACAAGTATGGTGGGGGCAACACTACCGAAGTGCAAGTCAAGATACATATGAGACACACCCTTCTTTTTAGGAGCGATTCTTGTATTTATACACCCTTACTTCATTATAAAATGCATCACTATCTATCCCGGATTATATTAATTATAAAATCTTTTTTGGTCTAACTAATTATACAATCTGTGTGGTAGATATAGCTCATTATTCAAAAAAAAACATAGGTACAAGAAAACCTGTAAGATATTAATTACACAATAATACTCAAATCATCAAGATACAATACATAAACACTGTTATAGTTGATCCGTTCCTAGACAGTTCAGCTATCAAATGTATAAAAAATGTTATATATTATAAGGCTACGACTATTACGATACGAATCGAGCAAATCCTAAAGGCCATGTCGACACCAATAGAGCCTCACCTAATCATATATAACAAACACACACAAAAGACCATTTCTTCATAAGAAGAATAAACAAAAGAGGAAAGTAACATTAGGACCATGTTGAAAATAGAAAAGAAAACGGTAAGAACATTTGCAAACAAAGAAAAGAATAGGTATGCAAAATGATATGTGTCCATTTAGATAGATCGATGTACATACGACCAAAAACGAAGAAGAACTCTTTTTATATGATCTAATTGCATCATATATCTAAGAAAAAGTAACACGAAATTACAAAAGGCAACATATAGCACAAAAAAAAAGAACAAAGCGGTGTGAATCGGGGAAATGATCGAAAAAGAGGAGAAAAAAACATTAATTAATCATAAAAATCTAAAGAAAGAAAGAGGAAAGGGTCAAGAGAGCATATATTCCCTTCTCCAACAGAACCCCACTCATGTTTCCTGATATGGAGTGAGAGAAGAAAGATAGAGGACAACATCAACCACTCCAAAGATTTATATATACATATAAATCTCCATATCTTTGCAACCAAACCCAACAATCTTTGAAAACAAATAAGTGAACAACCCTTTCGTTTTATTTATATTTATTGGGGTCGTTCTTGATTGTTTACTAGAAGGAGAGATTTGTATGTGTTTATTAATGGAGAGCAACACTACTAATGGTAATAATCAGAAGACAAAGATGAGTCTTGTGTTGTCAACAGATGCTAAGCCCAGATTGAAATGGACATGTGAGCTTCATCACAGATTCATTGAAGCCGTTAATCAACTCGGTGGACCAAACAGTATATACTTAGTGTTTTCATCTTCTACTAACCTTAGTTTTTTTTGTTCATTATCCATTTCTTGATTGGCTTTTTGGTTTGCTTTGTTGTGTGAATTGCAGAGGCAACACCTAAGGGTTTGATGAAGGCTATGGAGATTCCTGGGCTCACTTTATATCATCTAAAGAGCCATTTACAAGTAAATAATGTTCAGAAGAATCTCTGGTTGGATCAATGGTTTTAGGTTTTACATTTTTTGTGTTTCTGGAAGATCAAGTTTGGATGCTTTTATTTTGATTTTTCTCTGCAGAAATATCGACTAGGAAAGAGCCTGAAGTTTGATGATAACAATCTTGAAGGTTTAAGATTCCTCTTTTCCTTTATTATAATATTGATCATGTTTTTAGAAAATTTATGGATCTTCATATTTGATTTTTTTCTTATGTATGATTTGTTACTTGGTCTAGCAGATTCCTCTGCTTCAGAAACCCAAGAAGCTGAGAGTAAAAACGTCTCTACAGATTTCAGAGGCAGTGTCAACGTAGAAAACAACAATCCAGCTAACGAGTAATTAATGATCAGATAATCAAAACAATAATATCTTCCATAGATAGATTATTTCAAAAAATTTAATATTACTTGTTTGGGTTTGTTTTGAAGCAGAGGCGTGCAGATCACGGAAGCTTTACAGCTGCAGATGGAAGTTCAAAAGAAACTTCATGAACAAATCGAAGTAATAGCTTCAATCAAAGATCCTAATAACTCTAATTAATCCCAGTAGTTTCTGTTTAGGGTCTTGAAAATGTTTTGGTTTTAGGTTCAGAGGCATTTACAAGTGAAGATTGAGGCACAAGGCAAGTATTTACAGTCAGTTTTACTGAAAGCTCAACACACTCTTGCTGGCTACACATCTTCCACTCTTGGCATGGACTTTGCGAGAACCGAACTCTCTAGACTAGCTTCAATGGTGAATCAGAGTTCTTCGTTCTCGGAGCTAACACAAGTGGAAGAATACAAAGAAGAAGGATTCTTGTGGTGCAAGAAACAAGAAAACAGAGGAACTACACATCCAAGACGTTCAGTTGAGAGCTCGTTGACATCTTCAGAGAGCTCAGAGACAAATCTGAACAAAAATAACGACGAGAGAATGTCAGTGGAGCTTCCGTTGATGGAGATCAAATCAGAAAAGCTGACGGAGAAGAAGAAGAGGAGCCTAAACGATGTCGTTTGCATGGAACGCCAGCCTCCAAAGAAGAGGAATCTTGGAGCTTATGATGATGATGATGAACACCTGAGGTTGAGTTTGAATAGTTACAAGAAAGACATGGGGACGTGTCCGAACATAGGACTAGGGTTTAATTGAAAAAAGTAATCACTTTAATATTATAAATATTTTTAAAAAGTCCTATGTATCTGCGTAGATTTCCATATATATAACATAAAGTGGAGATTTTGTGAGAAAGTCGGGGCGAAGAACGCATGGGAATATTCTACGAGTCAACATGATTACTATAACTATATAGAAAATGCGTGATATGTGTGTGTAGATTAGGTGAGGAGGCTTGTGGATGTGGTAAAGGCGGATTTGTGGGGAACTTTTTATGATCAATGAAAGAAGCAAAATGATTAAATTACAGTGACCTTTTATCATTATGTTCCGACCATGATAAGCATGTTAGCTTCTCAGTGGTTATTTTATGACAAGACAAACCATATATATAGAGGAATATATTTTAGGAACCACATGAGAAGGTGCGTTGTACGTGTTATTATGCATACCATAGAGGAAAGAGTGAGTCACGTGTTCATGAAAACGAGGTTTAGGCTAATTAAGCAAGTTTATTTTGTTTCGCGAATGAATATGGTGTTATCTATAACCCACAAGTGTTTCGGATTTCTGTAAATTTTCACAAGTTTCTTAAAATTTTCACCAGTTTACAAAATGTTGACAATGTTTTTATAACCTATTACGTGTTGACCATTTAGAAAACTTTGTCAATTTCTTGTCATGGCTACCTTTTGGTTATATGAATATCTTTTATTCATGTGGGCATATATATAAGAATAATGTAACACGAATATTTTGAGAGACTGAGATAGATATAAGTTGAAGTTATGGACATTTTTTCATTGTCTCATCCAAGCACATGTATTTGAGAAACCCCGTGATATCTATATAGCCAAAATCTTATTTTGTCTGAATGCAATTATTTTTCCTTCCAATTGTTCCAAGTATAATGTGAAAACGTTCTTGGTATCTTTAAACTATAGCTCTGATATATGCGGTGTGACGGTCAGTTTGGTTGAAACCTTTTAATAAAATTTGTGAATAAATATGGTAAAATTGGTTAGCTAGTTTCAGTTAATGTTTGAATAATTAGAAGAAAACAGGTGATTAAAAATTGGATTTAAAGCAGATATTGATAAGGCAAATATGAAACACCAATTTTTTTTTGCCAATCAAACATTTTTAAAATCAGTGATATAGAATGGTGGATTCCTTATATTTACATGATGATTTTACAATATGATAATTTACAAGACCTATAGATTTACTCACCAAACTTTGTTTGGGAGTAAGCAAAAGCATTAATGTTATACATCACTTGTACTTGATTGATGTAAACCGAGACTGTCTAGTGTGCACATGATGCCACCACTTAATACGCATCCTATGTAGTCTTGGATCCAACTTCAGGGACGTTCTGCTCACATGTTATATGTTTGACTTATTCGAATTTACCCCAAAATATGTCTAAAAGGATAAAATAAAAGTAATCATGGCAAAAGCTAATTTCATTCTTTTCACATCACATGGACTCGGAAAATAATTCTCTTTCACACTCGGCCCAATTCATCTATAGGCCCGTTTTTTTGGGTATCATCAAAATGGCAAATATCCATGCTCATTTGGAACATTATATCAAGACAGTTGAACATTTGCAAGTCTTGGTATCATTTAAAACAAACCTGATAGCAGTGCTTTTCCAAACATGGGATTTATAGATAAGCAAAGATGGACTTTCATGCTTAGAAACTAGGAATGTTGTGACGAGGGGCTGTTTTGTAATTTCCTACTAGACCAGTTTAGCTTGTACAGACTAAACCAGATGCCAGCCAAGGCCAGATCGGTACGATCATAGTTTTTTTTTTGTTAATTTAGCAGTTAACCCTAGGCCGTCCATTTAAATCAAGATTGGGATTCGACTCAATTTGTCAATGGCAGCCTCACTATTTATTTAGAAATCAACCACAACCATTGTTTATAATGATTGTGCAGTAAAGCTTTATCCACCGAGGGAATATCACGATCATCAATCCATAATTCAATTATAACCCAAGTTTGCTTTGTTTTGCTTTTAACTTCTTTTGGATCCTTTCTCATATCATGGTGGCCGCTTCCCTCCGACCACATCAGAGATCTCATTAGTCACATCAAAGACTACAGTCGGAAAAAAATATTACTACTTTAACTTCAAAAATCAGAAAATATACAAAGCAAACACAGTCTCAATATTCAAGATTTCGTTATCTTATTTTTAAAATGTATTTTTAAGTAAAGGAAAAGTTGGAACTTTAGGACTAACCTCGATAACGGAGAAAAGAAAAACAAAGTGAGAGCTCAAAATCAGGAGATGGGTATTTTGTGTTTTTGGACCAACGACTAGTCTCCTCCTGCTTTGTTTTAGAGGCTGCAAGCAATATCCAATCCTAAATTTTAAATTATATGTTACTTTGAGACAGAACCTGATGCTTCAGAATGTTCCAAGTAACATGTGATAAAATATTTCTTTTTTGTGCTAAAACAGAATTAAAAGAAATTTAAATGACAGTAGTAAATAAAAGGGAGGTCGGATAAAGAAAAAGATCATCCTTTATGAATAAATTAGAAATGTTTTAATAATTACGGGAACTATATCAAGCCAAAGTGTGTTTTCTTGAATCATTGCATTGAGGATTAAGATCTGTGGATGAATTAAACAAGGTGGGAAAAAGCATTGGGGAACTTATTAATTAGCATAAACAAACACAACCAAAATAATAATTAGCTATGGTGAATCTTAAACTTCACAAAGAAATATCGAATCTCTCATTTCTACAGTAGATACGTGGAAGAGTATACTGTCTACAGAGTTCTTCAATAATTTTTTGGGTCTATGCTATTTAGATTTCTTTAATTAATCTTCAGTAGATTCTATACTAAACTACTACATGATATCGCAGGCAAAACCGGCTTTAAGTTAAGATATTTTTGGAATATCAATGTTGTGAGAAGAAAAAAGATGAGATAGCACAAGTAAACATGCAGTGCAGCCGATGTCTTGCTTAAAAAAGGTGAGCTATGAATCCTAAAGTGAAGGTAGGAATCTTAGAATAATATAAAGAATCGTTCTTAAATAGAGAAAAAAAGTATTTGTTTCTTTTCGAAGAGGGTTACTCTGTTGTACCTTTGTTTTCCAAAGTTTAATGCTTTATAAGAGTAGCTTGTTCCTGTAGCTGTAGCAGCGATTTGCATGGCCCACGGCTCTCGTCCGCTGTGCTGCTGCGTTTAACAAACAAAAACACTTTCCTTAACAACAAAGGAATTATGAGATAACCAGAATCCACAGCATAAAAAGGGCGAAAACTTGAATGATTAGTATTGAACACACTGTCCCAAAAAAAGATAAAGGCATTGTTATGTTTCGGAAGTACAAATCGTCAAATCAAGTAAAAATCACTGGACGGGGGTGAATATACCATGTCTGAAACCAGATAAGAAAAATAACAACAATTAAACCAATAACTAAAATTTTCATTTTGTTTTTGTTCTAAACTAGTCCTCCAAATATTTAGAAAGAAACACCACAATTTCTCGCTGATGTTTATCTTGTTGCATCCGTTATAACAAAATCGAACTATTAGCACCATAGTAAAGTGGCTTATAAGTTATAACCAAATCATTTGATTAATTTGATTAGGCTAAGCAGTTTGTAGGTGATGAATACAGAGAATCTCACAAAACATGAGCAAGGTGTTCATGAAAGTATAAGCTTATCAGTTTAACAGGACAAGAAACCAGATTGGCCAATTATACAATCTAGATTGGTATGGACAAATCATATAATTAGAGAAAAGCAAAGGAGAAATGAAGAGTGATGTAGAGAAACACATGAAGAAAGATACTTAACTTCCCAGCGGTTTTCGTGTACTGAACTCTTTTGTACAATCATTGTCAGATTCTTCCAATAACAGCCTTAATCTTACTTAGATTTCCAAAGCAATGCTTTTTTAAGTGAATCTAAATTCCTCAGGGTCCCAGGGACCCACCGTGTGCTTTTACACTTTAAAGCTCTCTTCCAAATCCCAAGAACTGATACATTAAAGGACTATATCTACAGGGAGGGAACACACATGAAATTCAGAAATTAGATTGGATACAAATCTCATTCTTATCATCCCTAACCTTCTCTTGTTTCTTTGAAGACAAGAAAGATACTCTGAATCTTCTTGTCTGCCTAAGAGCAGAAATGCTGGGTACAAGGATGATGCTTTTACTTCTTGTCTGCATAGGATTACTATCAGAGCACAGATATAATGTCTCAGCCTTGAGAAACAAAGAGTTTTTCCACAGACAATCACAAGGAGACAGAGCTGGAGTTCATCCAGGTGAAATTGCTAAGCTAAGGAGCATCAATAGGCACAACTGTGAAGATCAAGTAATGCTCAGTGGAAACCGGCGCTTACTTGAGGAGGTTAACAAGAATGAAGTTAAGCCTGGGAAGACACAAGAACAAACGAATATGACAACGAAGTCCTTCCAATCAAGCAAGAGACGGGTAAGACGAGGATCCGATCCTATCCATAACAAATCCGAGCCATTTTCTTGAGTGGCACAACGACAATCAACTACAGAACAAGGCAAAATTCTATAGAAAATAAAGGGAAGAAAAAAACAGGCTCAACAATCAACCTTATCAAGCTGGAGGTAGGTTAGTTGGTATGCATAACAGCACTGCCTGTTCAGATACACATGGAGAATATATATTTTGTTCTTCAAAATATTTCTTGGACTAAGTCTTCTTCACTCTTTTGTTTGCAATAGTTCTTCTAAGTTTTGTTCTTTTCTGCATTGCTCCAAAAACATATCTTGTGTATATACAATATCTCTAAAGTTTTGATTATACTTCACTGTCACATTTGAACTTATAAGGTAACCATTCTATTTTTCTAACAAAACCGACTTATCAACCACTGAAAACGAAAAATCCAAGAAAATTAAAGTTTTCTAAGCAAAGTTCTAACTGCTGAAAGAAACCTAAGGATTCCACATGAAAGTACTAGACTGCTAAGTCCTAATAAGACCAATATTTTAGACCAATATCAAATAGGCTAAAATGAGAGAGTGAGAGATTAGAGCCAACTCTCTCTAACCGAGCTAGTTGAATTGACCACGGCCATTGCAACCTCCTCAACTGTGTTTGCCTCGTCCTCCAACTGTAGTACATTTCATTTCTTGAAATTTTTTGATGGTTTAATCTGTGTTCCTCCTCTGCTCCTTAGTGAATAAGCATCTTCATAGACCGACTTCCTTTGCTCAACTGAAGCAAGCTAGCGAAGACTTAAGGTTCTAATTTAACTTCTGGAAAATTAACCACCTCCCCCTTCTCAGCATTATACTCGTATGGTGAGTAACATATTTGGAAATTTTTGGAAGTGTTTCAGCATTAACCACTGATGCAAGCAGTGCCATTCACGACGGTTCAGTCCAGAGATTAATCATTGTTTGCTTAGTTTAGTTGTTAGGCTCGGTCCAAAGATGTTTTGTGCTCGACAATTTATTTCTTACAATAGTGCTTGACGGTAAAAGTTGAAAGAATCCATAAACAAAATTTGCGTGGTAAAAATACATGTGCTGATGTCTACGAAATTTTGGCTAGTATGATCAGAGAAGGCCCTTAAATTTAAGGGATTAACTGTTTATCATAAACATTTAGTGTAAAATCCAGTGAAAATTTGTTTAGAATTTGACAGCTATAAACCATATTTATATTAATTCTTTAAAATTTGGAATCATGCACAGAACCGGACATGACTATATATGATATGTATTAGTCGTGTTATTGTGTTACCACCTAACCTCTTATTTGTTACTGTGCTAATGCTAACAGAAAACAAACCAAACAAATAAAGTTCAAAAACATATGGTGATAAATGATTAATAATTGTTTATGGTTTTCCTAAAAAAAAACAATAATAATGTTTATGGTCGCCAATTTAAACAAACTTTACAAGGTGGAAAATGTGATGATATGTATATGATTTTAGCATTCTATAGTTATTTATTTGTAAGAGTTTTTTTTATATGTTTTTTCGAAATATTTTTTTTGACAATGCCGCAGTTATAGTGTTCATATATCATCATGTTTCCGACGTTACAAATATCAATATCAATTTTCTTTTAAAAATAGATATAGATGTAAACGTTACACCAAAATGATCCCCTGATTATATGACATCTAAAATTTAGTCTACACTTTACTTTTTCTTCCAATTTGAGTGGCCGAATTGCGTGATGCGCGTGCCAGTTTGGTCATTGATAAGATCGTTAGGACATTGTTATAATCCGTATTTATGATGACCCTGGATTTTTTAATCAATCACAAATCAGTTTAAAAGACCCTAATTGTAAAAGTAAGTGAATAAACTGTTAAATCATCAGTGTCCTGTCAACGAAATTATTAGAAGAATTATACACTTTTTTTTTTTTTGTCACAACTAAACTTCATTTAAAGATTAAACTGGGTTCATTACAAGGTTTCTTAACACCTGTTTGGCTAAGCCATCCACGTTAGAAACAGAAGATCTACTGACCCAATAAAAGGAAACAGAAACAAAGGCTAAAGATAGAGAGTTGATGTCGCTGAGGATTCCGTGCAAATCTGAAACATTTGAGCCATCCTTGATTGCCGTCATCAGTTTACTTGAATCAGACTCGAAAGAGATTTGTTTGAAATCCAACGAAATCGCTGCCTCCATCGCAGCCAGTACCGCCAACCCCTCCGCCACAAGGGGTGTTTTAACATTTGCAAAAGTTTGGGACCCTGAACAGAGATGTTCCTTCCCACTGCCTACAAATTCCCACGCCACACCCGCCTGGTGTCCTTCCCTGCTCCACGCCGCATCAGACCGGCAGATTATCTCGTTCCTTGGTCCTTCCCATTCAGACCTGATCCTTTTTACTCCTTGTTCCGCTACCGGTTGAGCTTGGTGCCACTCTCTTGCTAAGCGAACAGCTCTATTCATCACTTCAAGGGGACATGTCTTTTCCTCTCTGAATATACGATGGTTCCTTGCTAGCCAGATGCTCCAGACCGTCCAAGCTGCCAAATTTTCAGAGAGAACTCCAGTGGGAGGGAGACAGATGATGCGCTTGACTCGTCTCCATCCCTCCGCAAAATTTGTCACATTATCAAGGTTTATTTCAACCTTACTAGGGAATTTTCTCCAAACCTCTCTTGCTGATGGGCAGAGGAAGACCATGTGAATCACAGTTTCCGCTTCCTCGCAGTTGATACATTTCGGGTTTGGGATGATCTGTCTAGCTGCAAGTCGTTCACTTACAGGCAAGGCGTTATGGGAAGCCTTCCATAACAGGAGCTTCATCTTTGGTGGGATATTAAGTTTCCATAAGTCCTCGATCCATCTACTGTTAATGCCCCTCTCTCTTTGCGTTGTTGGATTCGACGCTCTTCTTTCCAGAGCTGCTACATACCCTGTTTTGGCTGTATACTCCCCTGCTGGGTTCCGGAGCCATATTCTTCGATCTGGGCCTCCTTGTCTGCTTGTTTTTATACTCATGATTGATTCTCCCAGCTCCGGTAGTAGTCGCTCTACCTTTTCCTCGTCCCATTTTTGAGTTCCCTCCTGGAATAGAGCCTTTACCATCATATCTTTTGATGCTTCTGTTGCTGGGCCCATAGGTCTCTGTATACATTCGGTCGACAGCCAGGCATCGTCCCAGATTCTCACTGACTCTCCATCCCCTATGGCCCAGCCCAAGTGTTCTGCCATTAGGTCTCTCCCCACCAAGATGCCTCGCCACCCGTGAGAACATCCCGTCGCTGCTTCAACCTCTAGGAAAGGTTTCTCGTTATAATCCGTATTTATGATGACCCTGGATTTTTTAATCAATCACAAATCAGTTTAAAAGACCCTAATTGTAAAAGTAAGTGAATAAACTGTTAAATCATCAGTGTCCTGTCAACGAAATTATTAGAAGAATTATACACTTGTTATTATTATTGTGTGGTCAAACAGAGTCGATAGTTGTGACTTGGATTCTAATTAGGCATGATTGATGACTAGGTTTGTAATAAAAGATAAAACGTAAAACCTACTGATATTCATTATTGCTGCACGCAGAGAGTACTTTTATCGGCAGTGGTTTGCTAGCTTATGATAAATAAATTCACATTTACATTAATTCAAGAGAGTATGCTCTAAACTATACATTAATGAATTGGAAGCAATATCAATTTAGGTTTCTGTTTAAGTAACACCCAAATATTCATCAATAATGTTTGATTTCTTTGTAACTCTATAAAACAATTTGATTTAAAAAGCAATGTCTACAATTTAACAGTAACATTACATAACTAAAATTGTTCATAGTAAGTAGTTCATTTCAACCCCAAGACAAAAGGGCGTGCCACCCACGCGCCCCAACATCTCTCTCTGAAACCCTTCGTCTCGAGAGCAGCCGCCGTTGTTTTCAACTCGCCTCTCCGGCGCCTCTCGGCGTTGTGAGAGGGCCACTGTCGCTCCCATATGTCCATCTGCTACTCCGTCATGGGTCCGGTCGGTGAATCAGCGCTCTGTTTCTGGTCTTGACTAGCGTTCTCCATCTCTTCGATTGAAGGACTCGCCGTGCTGAGAGAGCTCAGATGTTGGTGCTTCTAGCGACTGTACCGCATCTTCGCAGCCTCTCCTCATCAGTTCTTGCGCCGCCTCTCCGTCCACCGCAAAACCCTAATGGTTTGGTTTAAATTGTCGCTGTGAAAGTTGTCTTATCTGTCAAGGGTCATTTGGGTGTGCACCACTACGAGCTCGTGGTCTCGGGACTTCAGACTCAGGATTGGAGGCGGCTTGTTCGTCTCTCCATGGGTCAAGCTTAGGTGTTTGATATTGAGTGTAGCTTTAATTAGCTCCTCATCCCTCCTTTGTGTCGGATTTGGTGTTGCTTGGTTGTCTGGGTTTTGATTGTAGGTTCAGCTGATACGGGTAGTGGAGGTGGAGGCTCTTCGTTTTCTTGGTGTTTCAGGGTTTCACTTTGTTCCTAGAGGAGGTAGTAAGGCTCGGAAGTGGTGATGCTGCCCCTTTCTCTTCACCGGCTTAGAGGACGAGCGTGGTTGAGGAAGTTGAGCGCTATTAAGCTTCTGTGGTTAGTGTTGTCCTGTCTTTTGTCGGATCTTGGCTCAGACCGTGTCCCAGCTCGGACCTTGAGGGCAGTCTTTGAGCGGGCTTGTGTTTGTTCTTTTGAGAGATGACAAATTGTCCAGGTAGCCGGATGAATCAGCTTCTTGTGAGTGTTGTGCTTTCTCGTTCACTAGTCTTCGGTCCTCTCCCTTTAAACCTGTCTCGGCTTGTCTTCTCGCTCGGACTTCTCAAGTTTGTATCATTACTTTTGGTCATGTTCGCTCCAACGCAGAACGGCTAAAGTATTGATTGATTTTGTTTCCATGTTTTTACTTTTTTTGCCGTGGAAACAAGTTTTGAGATCTTCTAGTTGTTAATCACATCTTGTAAAATCTCAACTTTCATTATGAAATGATATTTACAATTTAGCAAAAAAAAAAAAAGTAAGTAGTTCATTTTTTTAATTCTCATTTTGGAACCAAGATAACGATGTATCAAGGTTAAAACTCCAATTTTGAACAATTTTTTATCATTATTTAAAAGAACAAAAGAGAAGAAGACTAGAAGCATAAATATTGTGAAATACTTTTTTGAAAGAAAAAAGTTGAAAGAGATATCCACGTTTATTATTCTAACAAGCGAAGCTACGAAGTTGGATAGGCTCAAATACTTGGACATAACTTTTTGACTGCAACTGTATCCTCATTTTTGGATAAAATACTTTTGAATGATTTATTCCATTAATTCAGATATTATTTTACATGTACTTAAATCAGAATGAAATAATCATTCACTAGTTCCACAAAAATAAACAAAATGTAAAAAGAATTATTCCATAATAATTTTGATGAGAAATACATGAAATGATTTTATTCCTTTTCTATTACTTTCATATTGTTCCAGTCAAACTTTTTCGGTCAAATTCCTCTTCTAGTTACCATTTACAAGTTTATGTAATTTATAAATACATCATGTTCATGGTCGACTATTGATCATTAAACTAAATTTCTGAAATATTTAATTTTGGTTTGATAAGAAACCGAATAATCAGTTCAAAAAAGAAAAACTGAATATTAGAAAGAGTATTTTACATGGGTTCCTTCAAATTGATGGTTACTTTCATTCTTGTTGCTATGACGACCATTTCATGTGATTTTTTTAATGGTATATGTTTTTCTTCTCAAAAAATATCTTACACACATATATATATGATTTATATCCCTCTCTAATTTTTTTTTTAATGATTTATAGTTGAAACGGGGATTTTTGTGGAAGCTGCGGCTCCGAAATGTGGACCAGATTGTACTGAAAAATTCTTAAATCAAGACTGCTATAAATACTGTGTAGAATTGTCTTATAAAAACGGTGTTTGCGTTCTATCCGAAGGATTTCCTTCTAAAATTTCTACATATTGGTGTTGTTGTCTAAATTTTTAAATATGTAATAGTCCTCTCTGATCAATATGTTGTTTCCTTAAGTCTTTAACTATGGTGTTCTCTTTTTCAGTGGAAAGATCAAATAAGTGTGAACTTGATGTCTTCCGTTAACGTTTCACGTATTTTTTTGTTTCAGATAGAATTGTATCTGGAAATGTTGGTGTATTTTCATGTTTTTGATGATCCCTGAGACCAGTTAATAATCTAACTATTTTTGTTGTTATCTATTAATAATAGCAATTTCAATTAATTCTAAAGGTTGTGAATCTCATTTATGTTGAAAGGTTCTGTCATTTAATTCTAAAGGTTGTGAATCCCATTTATCTAATATTATATCAAAATAAAATATTTTTATCTACATAAAATTTGTTAAAATTTTATTATTGTACATTTTAAAAGTTTATTATACCGCAAAATATACATTTTATTATTTTGAAACAATTTATCCTACTTGTAATTTACATTATATTTTATATCTTTAACTTTAACAATTGTAGAAAAAGTCATTTTATTGATATTTCTTACTCAATTTATCGCAATATTTTAAAAACACATAAAACTAATTAGCTCACATTTATAGTAACACAAAAAATACATGCATCTTGACAAATAAATAAAATTAAATACATAAGAATATAAAAAAAACAAGAACACAACAAACACATTTTATTATTCTTCCCTCCTGTTTTTTATTTATGTCTCCTTTATTTTTTGACTATTCAAAACAAGCATACTAATTTTATTATAATCAAAGCTATATGAACAATATTAATAGAGTATTAACTCTAGGAAAAGCATGTGAAAAATACTTTGATTAATTTAATTTTAAATAACTTACTATATAATAATTCTAAATAAATTACCATATAATATAATTTTAAGTGACTTACCATATAATAATTTTAATTCATCTGTTTATATTAATAGATGAATTAAATAACATTTATTGATTAATATAATTTTAAATGATTTACCATATAAATTTTATGTTTAAAAATATAAAAAATATTTTAATCATTTCTAAAAGTGATAACTTATCTATGATGTCACATTGTCATTGAAAAATGATGAAAATTTTTTAAAATTACATATTTGATTGTTTTGCATTCATTTGAAACGTGTTAGAATATATACATATATAGTGAATGAGTGAGTTTAATTAATATTATTAGTTTTACATTAATTATTTTTCTGGAATCTATGATTTATTGTATTCACTACTAATATAAATATATTAAAAACTGTTTTATAATTGTTTATGTAGTATCATTTCTATTTAAATGTATATTATCAATATATATAATGTAATCTATGATATTTAATTGTTTTTATAAATAAATTATATTACTTTATCTATATTTAAGATGTTTAATTGTATGTTTGGAAACATATATTAGATTAGGTAATTGTAGGGTTAGTTTCCTTTTAAAACTTTAATTAAATAAATAAAAAAACTAAAAACCATCAATCAATAAAATTATAACAATTAATTGAAAATCTCTCATATGAGCGACACATCAACATAAATCACTTTAGTGACTTCTCAATTAGTATATAGGAGGATTTTTTTTAAAAAACAATTCCTAATTACATTAAAACACCTTCTTAAGAGCCTGCATTAATCATGGTCTTAGGACATTGTTATAATCTGTATTTATGATGTTGTTTGAGTCTTTGACCCATGATCTTTTAATCAATCATAAATCAGTTTAAAAGACCCTGATTGTAAAAGATAAGTGAACAAATTGTTACATTGTTAATGTCCTGTCGACGAACTACAATAAAAACTTTATAAATTAATATTCGATAAATTATAAATAATATAAATTAATATTTTTTTCCTTTTTCCGAGTTGGCGGTTCAAAATATAACACAAATTGATAAAACAATAAGATAATATTTTTTTAGAAAATCATATATAACTATATGGTCCCATTAAAATTATAAATTAACAATCTATCTATATATAAATTTTATGTAATTACAAACTAAACATTACATTGTTGGTTTTATATTCATAACAAAATTAGCTCTACTTTTCTTAAAATATCAATATATTTTGATAATATTTAGTAAAATTATATCTAAAACCACATTTGAATTCTATAAAACATAAAAATATACATTAATAATATTATAAAAAGTATGAAAGTCTAATTTCTAAAATTTAATTCATGTATATACTGTAAAATCAAATATTTTTTATTTTATAAATAAAAATAGTAAAATATCTAAAAAAATGAACGTTTTTGTAAATTAATAACTCTATAAACTAATAAATAACATAGTTTCAACATTATTAACTGATAGATTTTTACTGCATTAGCAGAATTATAGCTTATTGTTATTGTGTGGTCAAATAGAGTCGATAATTGTGATTTGAATTCTAATTAGGCGTGATTGATGAGTAGATTTGTAATAAACGGCAAAACATAAAACCTACTGATATTGTTTTTTGGTCAAAGAAGATATTCTTTTAATCATCACTCTCCATTTATGGAGAATTTGTGTACATCAATAGACAATGATCTGGATGAGAAATAAATGAGAAGATTTCATTACTTTTTCTGTTATGTTGATATTGATCTATTCAAACTATTTACAGGGTTATGCAATTTATAAATACATCATTTTCATGGTTAACTAATGGACATTAAACTAAATCTCAGAAATATAAAAAATTTGTTTGGTAAGAAACTGAGTAGTAGAAAGAGTATTACATGGGTTCTTTCAAATTGATGACTACTTTCGCTCTTGTTGCTATGGCGGCCATTTCATGTGATCTTTTCAATGGTATATGTTTTTCTTCTCAAAATATATCTGTTATGTATATAATTTTGTATCCCTCGCCAATTTTTCCTTTTTTAATGATTTGTAGTTGAAACGGGGATCTTTGTGCAAGCTGCGGCTCCGATGTGTGGACGAGTTTGTTCTGAAAAATTTGAAGATGGAAAATGCGATAAATATTGTGTAGGATTGTCTTATAAAAACGGTTTTTGCTTTCAATCCGATCCTAAAATTTCTACATATCGCTGTTGTTGTTCATCAGACTAAATGTGTAATATGTCCTCTCTCATCAAATATGTTGTGTCCACATATTTAATATGTCTTTAACTATGGTGTTCTCTTTTTCGGTGAAAAGATCAAATAAGTGTGAACTTCCGTTAATGTCATTTGCGTATTAAATAATGATTTTGCTTTTAAAATGCTAATGCCGTTGTTATATGATGGAATTCATTATCTGTGATGTATTTTAAATATGTAAATAATTATTTGATTGGTTAGTTTTTGAGCTTCTGTTACAGGAGAGTTATGAGATCCCGGTATTGGAAAATCATGATGTATGAGGTTGTATGAGCCTATGAGGTTTTAGTTAGTGGTGAGATCCAGACACCTATACCAAAACCTCATTAGTTGGGAAATATGAAATTGATAAAATCGCGTGAACTAATTTTATGTGTGGTTCATCAATGGAAATGATTATGATGATTATGCTGATCGGGCTAATCATACATATGATATGAAAACAAATTATACGTGGGGAATGACATGAGGAAATGGAGAACGGAGCAGAGCTACGTTTTGTGGAGAGCAAGATAAAACGAGATATCACATTTTCGCTTGTCCTTTTATTTTTTAAACACCAAACTTATTTTAAACTTCAAAGATGCAGGGCAGAGTCATTACGTAGCGCTGTTTTTGCAAAATACTTTCGATTGTCCTTATATTTGGACCATTTAGACATAGACTGACATAGCTCTTTTTAATATGTTTATCTGCAGATCAAGATTGAGTTGATACGCTTTAGATTCTTATTAATACAAGTCTCAGTAAAATGGACTACATTTTACTATGATTAGTCTTCCAAACAACAACATATCAATGATATCATCATATCATAAATACAGAGAAAATATCTCTTGGACACGATTTTATCTGGACAACGCCACAAACATCTCATTCATAGCATTGACAAAGTTATTCAACATAGGATCGTCGCTCTGGAATACAAAGCGCATCGTCTACTCGGAAGTCTTCTTGGACGGTGATTCGCAGTTGGTCGTTTTAAAATATATATATACGGCTAATTTTTTCTCCTTCTCCAGACTCCAGTACTTGTAAATGTCCACATTTTTGTTGAGTAATAAATACAAAATTGTAACAAAACTTTTATGCATATATTCCATTGAAACAAGTATTTTATAAACGTTACATCATTTACGTATATATACTCGTAAATTTAACTCGACCCAACAAAAGTATGACCATAAATTGGTAGTTTGAAGTGGCTAAGGTTAAGGAGTGAGCTGGGAGGACAGGTGGTCTGTTGACACACTGCCAATAGAAAGGTAGAAACCAATGATTCATAGAAGAAGTTATGGTTATAGAGAACCCTGGTTTCACCCATTTTCCAGTTTAGCGCAAACTTCATCGTTGTACCCGTAAGAAGAAGTTAATTAAACAATACACTACTGAAGCGATATACATATATTAATTCTGCGAGAGGTTTTAAAACTGATAGAATATATAAATATATTATTGGATACGGAATATGGTGCTTAAAAACCTTAATATAATTGGATAACAGAACAAAAATTTAGAAAGTAATTATTGTTGGTGATTAGAAGAGAATGACATCCAAACATAGTGGTGACCGAAAGCTTAACTTAAGAAAAATGCAAAGGAGGAAGACCACATTGCGGCGCCACAGTAATGACAAGATGTGTGAAGAAGAGGTTGGTCAAGAGATAAGCGACTTTAAGGTAGTGGTTAAGGAAATTAGACAAATTTGTATGATTTAAATTACAAAATGGAGTTTGGCAATTGTCACGGCAAACTCTTATGTGCTCCACTATTGCGAAGTATGAAGTCTTCATCCAAAACAAGTATCTAGCTCAGGGATGTTTCTAATTTCTACAAAAAAGGACATGTAGCACATTGGCGCAAGTCAAATACTAACGTTGAACACGTAATTACCTACATTAGAAGAAACCACAGAACACTTAATAATTAATTTCGATTAATCGATTAATTGGAAAGTTGCCATCTAAAGTAATAACTGGCATTATATAAACAAAAATGCAAAACGTACATAAGAAAATGGTCGCTATTCATTTTATGACCGTTGACAACCAAAAACAAAACAAGCTAAAAAAAGGTTAAAACGAAGCAGATAGAAATGTAGAGCTGAGACAGAGAAATTTACTAAAACATGGGGCTCTGGCGTGAACTTTAAAAATAAAATTGCAGGGCAGCTGGTATTGTCCTCTAGTACGATGCATGTAATGGGCATTGGCCACGTATACGCTTTGGACTAAGTCCTTCCCTCTCCGTCGAATATAATATATACTATTATTGATAAAAAGAAAACATTTTTTTTGAGCAATGATAAAAAGAAAATTATTATTAGCTTTACCAATTTCTTCATCTCCATCAACAAGTTACCCACTGGTGAAAAAGTGAAAACCCATAACTTACAAAATGTCTTGTAAAATCATTGAAGAAAAGCTTGTGATACGACCCATTATTTTATTATATTATATGGTATATAACGTATGAATATACATCAAGTGATAAAATATTCAATAATATACTATGTATTAAAATGTGTTGTAGCTTTTCATTTGATATACAGTAAATGTGTGCATTATTTTACTGAGTGTGTTTTGGACGTTTGTAGGTAAGCACTTATTACATTTTAAAAGACCTAATTATATTTCATCACTGCCATGTTCTTTACCGATATAATTACATCATAGTCACATGCACTTACTTAATTTTCAATTTAAAATTATAAAAATAAAATAAAATAAATCCCACAAAACCTAATCTCCTCTTTAAACTACGTTAATCAGATGAGAGTTAACACACTATAAAGAGAGAAGTAAAGTAAAGCTATGGATTTGTCTTCAAAACACAAACAAACTCTCCCGTCGCCGGAGAACTAACCATAGCCGGAGAAATGGGTGTCTGTTACAAAGAGTGTCTGAAAAACCACGCGGCTAACCTCGGCGGCCACGCGCTTGACGGCTGCGGCGAGTTCATGCCAACCCCTACCGCAACTCCCACCGACCCTTCCTCTCTCCGCTGCGCCGCTTGTGGCTGCCACCGTAATTTCCACCGCCGTGACCCTTCCGACCATCTCAACTTCCTCCCTTCGCATCCCACTTCCTCTCCCTCCGGAACAGAATCTCCACCGTCGCAGTCGCTTCACCACGTGGCTTCCCCTGTTCCTTGCTCTTACTACACTTCAGCTCCACATCACATGCTTCTCTCTCTCAGCTCCGGTTTCCCTGGACCGGCAGATCAAGATCCGGCGGCGGTAAGATCGGAGAACAGCTCAAAAGGAGGAATGAGGAAACGGACGAGGACTAAGTTCACGGCGGAGCAGAAGATTAAGATGAGAGCCTTCGCCGAGAAAGCGGGGTGGAAGATCAACGGCTGTGATGAGAAGTTGGTGAGAGAGTTCTGTAGCGAGAATGGGATCGAGAGAGGAGTTCTTAAAGTATGGATGCATAATAATAAGTATTCACTTCTCAACGGGAAGAACAGAGAGATCTTGTCGATGGAGGATCAACCTCGTCTCTGTCTGAACACTCAGAGCTGTAATAATGGTGGAGAAGATGGAGACAACGTTGGTGGGTCATCGTCTTCTTGACGCTAATTACCATACTTAAATTCGGGGAATGTTAAAGTTATGAGCATTAACCGTTTAAATCTTATAATAGTAAGTTCTAACGTGTAATCGTCATCGAGATATATGCAGTTTTAAATATTATTGAAGTTGTTTGACAGAGATGTTCAGAGATCATAATGGGTTTTGTAATGAAAGAACATAAGGTTAAACTGGAAAATGCAGACCATTCTAATTATAGTAAGTGCATAAAATCTCCTCCAGTAATGATCGAGAAAATCAAAAGATTCGTTTATTTGTTTTGTATATTGGAAAAAACTTGCGCCATTATTATTCAATGTTATCTTCTGTATAATTGGAAATAATCTCCTGAGCTTTTAAGAAAAAGTAAGTAGAGTTTGCTTAATTATGAGATACGACGTGGTTGTTAAATGGCAACAAACTATCGTGGCCGAATATAATTAGGTCATCTGGGCGGCACATTTGTTGAGTTATTAGTATATCATAAAGTTTTTAAAATGCGTGCTTATCTCGCCTTTCCATTTAAGGATAAGCTTCGGGCAACAGGAATCTCGCTTACTTATCCTAATTAAGAATAATACAAACGTTACGATTATTATAATATCTATCTCTACACAAATGTCTGGCTCTCCCTGTGCCACTGATCCCCTTATCCAATGATATTAAATATAGTTTATTTTACTAATTTTATTAAATTTTTGTTAGGAGTATGTGTTTCCTTTCTTTTCTTTTTTTTTTGGTTAAATGTGTTTCCTTTCTTTTAGATTACAGTTTTGTATGTATTTACGAATCAGAGTGAATATACGTATAACAAGTCTGTGCTCGACGCCACGGACAAAGTATTCACGCATAAGGACGAAGCTGAGTCTGAAGAAATTAAGACAGTCCAGTACGATCGTTGCCAGACAGGCCAATGCATATTTTTAGGTGAGTCACTGCATGTATTTGTAATGATATTTGGTCTATTAGTCTATAGTACATTCGTGACAATGCATATTCGCGGATAATATAAGATGCAGTGATTAAATAGTGGGAAATAGTCATTGTTGAATACGGATCTGGTACGCAACGCAAGCATATCGTCGTATGGGTAATATTACAAGTAACGAATGAAGATGGACTTAATCACTTAACCCATATCCAGAGTCAGTCCTCAAATTGTGAACCATAAACCGACTTATTAAAGGTACTAACTAATCTTATATATTAAAATAGAAGTCACAACCTTGATTCATGTGTGATTTTTTTTAAAATAGACTTAATGGACATATTCCTAGAAAGTCATGTTACATTTAATATCTAACTTTATCACTTAAATTTTGAGCCTACAAATTTTTTTTATTGGGCTATCAATAATTAAATTTAAAAATAGATGGTCCATTAGATTTATATATAGTATAAATAAAATAAATATAATTTAATGTTGTAATACTATACCTCTATATGCAGAATATTTAAATATTTTTTGAAGTTAACTTTTAAAATTATAAAGATTTTTTTGTTAAATAACAAAAATCATATTATCTAACAATGATTAATCTTTAATACCTTAAACCAATGAAAACAAATTTTAAACTATATAGTTTATTTTAAAAACTAAACAAAAATTAAATGCTTAATTATTTACTCGATAATATAAATCTTTGAAACGAAAATTTTAATTTCTTAAAAACTTTCTAAATTTGTGAAATATTACAATATCTTTGAATATGACAACAAAACAATATTTTACTAATCTTTATATATATAGTTATGATTTTAATAGTGAAATAATAATCCGAAAATATATATATAGAAGAAGATACAAATACATGTGAAAGTATGAAACAATCTATTCAATGGAAAAAAAATATACAATAAGCTTATTATGTTTTAAAAATTGATAGGCACATATATATTATAATATATACTAATCTTATATATTAAAACATGAGTCACAACTTTGATTCATGTAGGATTTTTTAAAAAATTGACCCTCCCTAAAAATCAGTTATCATTCATTTATTACTAATAAGATGGATTAATAATATCATTCCTAATATAACATCGACTCCTAAAAACCCGGATTGGTTAACAAACTCACCTTGATTCATGTGTGATATTTTTATTTGAATCATCATTTAAAATTTGTAGTAAATATATTTCTTTAATGCTAATATATAATCTTTTAACTGCTGAAATCATAATATAATTTGATATCTTTTAATTTAAAATATAAATATAAATATTTAATTTTCTTAACAAATGTGTTGAAAAACGTTATAGCAATATCTTAATTATCAAAAATTGTATATAAATATTTTCTCTAATTTTGTAATTAGTAATAAAATTAATGTTATTATACATTAATATATATATTTTATTATATATTAATGTTATTATACAAATAATCAGTTATCTTTTATAAAATGAAAAACACTATATCAAAGTTTACTATTTTATAGTTATATCTATCATTTTAAAATAAAAAAATGTATTTAACTAAATATGATAAAATTATTTTAAATTGATAAATTAATATATTTTATTTTGACAAACATTAAAAATTTATGCTAGAAATATAATATGTTGGTAGAACGGGTTAACATTAGTAAATTAGATAATTCATGTATAAAATTAACTTATCTTAAACTTTTTTATATATATATATATATAGTTATTATCTTAAATGAATAAACATACAAAAATACTGATAAAGGAAATCTAGCGCTTTGAATTACGGATCAGGATCATAATAATTGAATAAAAAATAATTTTAAAATATATATAATAAAAGATACCAAATATATATGTGATGATTTAAAATAATCAATTAACTTACAGCATGAAAACTATCAAATTGTTATATTTAAGATAGTTATATATAAACATTTAAATATATAATTAACTTTAAAAATATATTCTAATTATGTAATATATATATAAACATGAAAATTAATACCCGCACTGTTGTGCGGGTCCAAATCTAGTTATCCTTTGAAATAGACAAAATTAACATTTTATTTGGCAAACTAAAACAAATATAAGATGGCCAAATCAATCAATATTTTATTTGACATAACCGGCTCTCTAAGTATTTTATTAAGAGTTTTACCAAAACTATTGAGAATTATTTAAAGGATGTTATTCGTTCATGTGTTTTTAAACATAATTTTTGTTCGAGTAATGATTCAAAATTCTAATTAAACTCTGTTGTTATTTAAAATTTTGATTAAAATTGATATTATTCAATGAATGATTTAATTTTAGTTTTTATAATCTAGAGTTATTCAGTTTTCAAAGATTTGAAACTTTTTATATTCTAAATTTATTTCAAAAAATGTGTTGTGGAGTTTCATAGATAACTGATTGAAATTAAAATTCAAGATATATTATAGAAATTTTAAAAGTCACCAACTTAAGTATTTTAAAATCTTGAAATTTTATGTATTGAGAATATTGATAACTGAATTAAAATCATTGATTGAGTAACTGGTGTACTATTTTGGTTACTCAGGTTATAAAATTATATTTATTATTTGTATTGAAGCAACTCTGTCGTGCTTTATTATTTGGGAAGCCCAAGGCAATACTAAAAATATGACATTAGCTTAGCTTATAATTATTACTAGAGTTGATCCGTACTTAAAGTCTGGGATTTGATTCTTTGTAAATATATTATTTTATAGTCTATAAATTTTATATTATATTATGGTTTATGAATCATTATTACTATTTAAAATTTGTATGAAAAATATAGATGTATTTCATGATGTATTTTATATTATATTCTGATTTTTATTTACTATACTGAATCAATTTTCAATAATATTATAAATTTTTATATAATTGTCTCTCAATAAAAAAAATTTTGGCGGTGTAATATTTTTTACTTATTAAACATCTAATTTATAAAATTCAAATTAGATTTTTTTTTTTTGCAAACAAATAAATATGTGGATTTAATATATTGATTGGTTTTTGTAACCATTTTATATTTGTAACTCATTTTTAATTTTTATTTGAATACACTTAAAATACAATTTTTATTATGTTATATTTATATATGGGTCATATGTGTATGTATGGTCAATAAAGTAATATAGAATATAGAATTTTCAGAATAATTGATAAGTATTAATTTCAAGTTCATTTTACGTGGTAGAATATATAATATTATTAGAATAATTGATAATCATGAACTTTATAATTTTCTTATATTTTTCTTCAAATATTATCAAGTGTGGAATCAAATCTTTTGAAAGTACAATATCTATATAAATTTTTCTACAGTTTCAAAATATATATGTAATATCTATAAAAAATTACAATATCTATATTAATTTTTCTACAGTTTCAAAATATATATGTAATATTTGTATGTTCCATATATATAAACCTAGATCATTTATGTGTAGAAAAGAATCAAGAACAGATTTCCAGTATTAAAACATTTTGCAATTAAAACTGTGTACATAGTTTCAGCACAATGCTTCAAATATATTTATGTCAATTCTTCCATATTCAAACGAAAAGAAGGTATTACAGGTCGTGAGAAGTAGTACAAAAGACCTAAGTAGATAACTAGTGGGTAAGAGAGTTCCCACTGTGGTGAGAAATGATCTCGACCTCTAATATTTTGGTTACAAAAAAAGCGATGTCCACCCTGTCATTTGTGTATTATATTATAGCTAGGTGTTGGCGTTCGGATACCCATTCGGATTCGGTTCGAGTTTATTCGGGTTTCGAGTTTTCGGGATTAAAGATTTCAGCCCCATTCGGGTATTTCTAAATTTCGTTTCGGGTTCGAATTCCGTTCGGATCTTTACGGATTCGGTTCGGGTTCAGATAACCCATTTAAATGATTTTAAAAATTTAAAAATTCAATATATAGTTTAAATTTCTTAAAATCTGTAAATAAAATATTATATTACATAAAATTTTGAATAACATATGTCAGAATACCTAAATTTAACATATAAACTAGAGTTGAACCAGCGCACTTGCGCGGATATATTTTTTATTTTTAAATTTAATTTAAATATAAAATAAGTTATGTACGTCTTATAAATTTTTAGTGTTTCTATATAATATTATTTTGATATTTTTATATTTGGTGAAAAAATATTCTGCTGAAATTGTAATATTCATATGTTTTTAATGGGAATACTGATCTGTACGTTCATTAGATTTTTGTTTTTTTTTATCTAGAAATATAGTCACTGTTCGATTATTTACAATGGTTATTTATGATATTCGTTTTGATCTAGAAAATTGTGTCGAGAAGTTCTCGGTTTTCATGCCAAAGCCTACGTTAGCATATATTAAAAAAAAACTAAAATTGTAACATCATACTAAGAAGTTTAGTTTTAAACATTTGTTTCAGATGTATTATTAATAATTTTATTGGAAGTTTTCGTTTTTAAATTTTACATTCTTAAAATGTGTATGTTTGACTTAATTAATACTTTATAATACTAACTTTTGTCAATATTTTTTATTTAATATATGAATTTTCAGATTTCTGTTTTTATTATTACAAAAAAAAGATAAATCGTATCTAAAAATATGGACACATAATAAGTTAAAAAACTAAATTTCACATTCTGGCAAACAAAATTTTTGAACGTATCTAATGTTAGATATCTAAATTTATTTGTATGTATAAACTAAAAGATTTTGTTTGTTGACTTGAGGATGTAAAGAATATTTCGTTACCAGGGTTAGAATATCTTTGCACGTAATAGTTATGATGATGCCAAAGAATATTTTTTCTCCCAAACATTTCTTTTTACTTAATTTTAATGAAAGGATAGGTTTCACAACAAATTTTCAGCCGTTAAAATATTGGATGTACAGTTCAAAAAAATATATTGGATGTTACCAAAATATTAATGGATGTTAAATACATAGTATCAAAGCATGTTTGAAATTTAAAGCACATCTCGTGGTTGTTATGATATATATAAACTATAATTTGAATATATTAGTTTAAAGTGGATTACCAATATTAATATTTTGTTTTTGTTTGTAACAGTTGGATTGAAAAAATAAACCAAGTAAACCGAAGTTTACATTTAAAAAAAAAAGAAAAAAAGTAAACCGAAGTTGAAAATGATGAGAGGTCGTCATCTACATTACTGAGAAAACGAAAAACTCGAATAAGATCGTGACAGAGGAAAAATAACTAAACCCCAAATCACCCGAGATCAATCTCAATATTATGATGATTCAATGTGAGATAGAATATTTATAAGTTTCAAGCGAGACCTAAAAACATAATCCTTTAAACTTAGGCTTATGTTTGATGAAATCAATGAAAATATTCTTAGTTAATGTGGTTAATGTTTGATGAAATCAACCATGAATGATTACTGTATATAAAGAGAAGTAGTTGCTCTGGTTTGTAGTTTACTAGAACAGAAAGGTCTTTCGTATGCAAAGATTAGTCAATGGACGTGAGGACCATTTGATGTACGTGTTTAATTTATTAAGATGTATATAAATTCTTTTATTATGTTATGTTAGTAAATGAAATGTTTGGTTAAAGAAATGATTCTTTTAATAATTAATGAAATGGACCCAATATAATTTGTTTATAGTAGATAAAAAATAGAATGCTAAATTAATAGGTTAAATAAATGTAACTAACTTGAAATGATCCATAAATTAAGTAACATACTAACAAATTTGAAACAGTCCAAAACTTAAATGAGAACTTTTATGGTAGATAAATTTAGGACTCTATTTTAATAGAGTAGATTGGTTTGGTTTGAATATTTTGATAGAGAACCAGTAGATAATTTAAATATTTTTGGTGTTTTGAGGATATTTTAGCTATTTTAGACATATATTTTTGACAATTTGTATATATTTTGAAGTATTTTTGACAATTTAAAAGTATCTTATATATTTTGGATGTTTTTAATATACATTAAATCTAAAAATAATTAATATATTTAGATATATAATTCTATTTCGGATACATTCGGGTACCCGAAATACTTCGGTTCGGGTCGGTTTCGGTTCTCTGGATACCAAAATCTTGAATCCGTTCGGATATTAATCAATTTCGGTTCGGGTTCAGTACTATTTTTTTGGATCGGGTTTGGTTCGGTTCTTCGGATTCAAATTTTTTCCCAGCCCTAATTATAGCCTTATTGTGTAGTGGAAATCTAATAATCAAAAGTTTAATCCGAATAATTAGTGGCCAATGTGATTAAGCATGAAGAAGAGTCATGGACTATTTCTGGACAGCCCGAGTTATATGTGGGCTTATTAATAAGATATCACATTGTACAAAAAAAATAAGCCCAAAACGACAAATCTGGTCCGTTGATTGTCATATCCCAAGATATGATCTGGACCGTCCGAACTAGGGCAAAAGAGAGAAGTAGTAGAAAAGGCTTTAAATAGATATAATAAGCTGCGCAGCCTCTTCTCTGCTCCGTCGTCGAGGAGGATAAAGACCTAAAAGGAGAAATGGTGCAGCGCCTTGTATACCGTTCGCGTCACAGCTACGCCACCAAGTCCAACCAGCACAGGATCGTCAAAACCCCAGGTCTCTTTCTCAAAAACCAAACTATAGAGTTTTGTTTTTAAATGTATTGACATCTTTGAATGTTTGGTTTTGTTGCAGGTGGTAAATTGACATACCAGACCACTAAGAAGCGTGCAAGTGGACCAAAATGCCCCGTTACCGGCAAGCGTATCCAGGGTGTAAGTCCTCTCTGATCTTATCTCAAAATCGATTCTTGGATTAATATTGATTGAGTTGCTTGTAGTGTTGTGTAGATCAATGCAAATGTAGTAGTTGTGTATAGGTTTATTTCGGTCCGTGCTTATTGACGGTCTTGTGCTGGTTAGCTTGAATCCCACACCAGGACATAACTTTATCATAAGCTACATTTAGTGCCGCCTTTGTCTTTTCAAAGTTTTCTCCTTTTTTGTATTTAAGGACATTACTGTTTTACTCGGTGGCAGAAATCTCTATCATGTTCCAAATGGTTACATGTCTCATTTTTTCAAATAGTTATTACTAGGTGAATGTGATCGTCATTTCTCTTGGTAATTTCATCTGAATCTAACACGTTCATCTTTTTGTTTCTTTAGATCCCTCACTTGAGGCCTGCTGAGTACAAGAGGTCTCGATTATCCAGAAACAGGAGGACCGTGAACCGTGCTTATGGCGGTGTTTTGTCTGCTTTGGCTGTTAGGGAGAGGTTAGTTAGTTCTTTAGCTCGTTTCTGTAACAATTTGACCAAATAGCAAAACTTCAAATCTAACATCTTTTACTCATGTCTTGTGCTAACAGAATCGTCCGTGCTTTCCTTGTGGAAGAGCAAAAGATTGTGAAGAAGGTCTTGAAGCTCCAAAAGGCCAAGGAAAAGGTGGCTCCCAAGAGCTAGAGATCCTTTTTTCTCCTTTTCTTAAAAAAAAAATATTTAATTGTTGTGTGACTCTGTCCTAGCAATAGTTTGTGGTTGCAGACGTTGAGAGAAACATTATGTGTTCGTCAAAAATTTTACGCTTTCGTTATTCGTTGTGGTCTTTACTCTGTCGACATTTATCAAATCTTGTCTTCTCGTTTTATAAATGTTGACCACGCTTAGCGTTGGTTTGTTATAAATGTGATTCCTGGGAATATCACTCAGGAACATTAGTAATGATTAAGAATAAAATCTTTTAATTTTTTTTTTCAACATAAAATCTTTAAAATAAATAGAGATAGTTAACTATCCCAAGTTTAATCAAAAAATATTTTTTTCCCTTAAAAAAAGAAATAAATATGAAGAGAAAAATTATTATATTATAGATTTGTTTCTTTAGGAGTGGCAAGACATTTAATATTCTTTCTTGTTTCTTTTACAAGTAAAATGTTTGGGGGCGAAAATTTGTTTTATCGCAATGGCAGAGTCGTAAATATAATAAAACCGCTCAATTCTACTACAAAAGAGCGCAAAAGAGAAATATGGTTTTACATATACAGTAGGTCATTTCGATAGCCATGGTGAGAGATAGGAACGCCGAGCACGTCCTCGCTGAAAAAGGGTCGAGCAGCCACCCGAAAAGGCAACCACTTTCCTCCCTTGTTGAAGATGAAGCAGAGCCCGTACAAGAAGCAGAAGGTGGCGAGAATGGTGAAGAAGGAACGGTGAGGTTGGTGTAACGGAGGTACGATCACGTACAGCGTTTGTCCCGTTTGCTGCCAAGCTGACAAATCCTATCTTTCAGGTCTTTTTGTTTCTTTTAACCTCTTACTTGTCAGTAAAGGAAGTATCTTTCATTACAGAACATCACTGCAATGTACATATATATCATGTTACTTAAAGAACCCTTTTGATCGAATAGCAAATGAGTCCTGTGAACATATTAAGACTGACTCGTTACAACTTTGGTAATGATAATAAAAGTGACTGTGTCTTTTTTTTTTTGTGTCATGCTCTGCTTGCTGTGCTAAACTGAGGAGAAAACTGCGGGGTCAATGACACTATATGCAGGGTCAAAAACTGGAACTTGAAGGTCATACAGTACAACAAGAATTTTTTTTTTTTTACAACAAGAACTTACATTTGTTCAATAGCATGAGCGACCAAATCTGTGAAGCAGTCAACAAAATAATGGTAAGTTAAATTTTTTTTTGTTTTTATTTGGCTACAGCAAAAAAAAAGAAGAAGACATGTTTACACTGCTGTGCTTTGTTTCAGGATTCACTAAAGTCTCAAGCTGGTGTGTTCATTCAAAATACTGTCACTTTGTTGGAGAAAGCATGGCAGAATACAGAAAAGGACAACCTTAAACTTTTTTTCCGTAAGGCTCAAGAGTGCGCTACAGATTTCTACAGCCGTGAAGAAATTCTTGATAGATTGGCTAAGGAATTTGGTGAGGAAGCAACCAAAAAGACGCATGAACTCTTCTTTTCTTCCAAAACGGGACAACTTGCTTACGGTCAAATGTCATCAATACGAGCTGCTCAAAGAAAAGCAGAGCATAAGGAAGTTGGAGAAGAGGAAAAGAATGAAGAGCTTACTCTGAAGAAAGAAGAGAAGAATGAAGAGCTTACTATGAAGAAAGAGGAGATTGCTCTTGGGAATGAGAATTTTGCTGAGCAGAAGCTAGTTGGAGAAGAGGAGAAGAACGAAGAGCTTGCTGTCTTCATGTTTGCAAATCATCTTCACGTCACTTAAGGTAAAAGTTGTGTTCCGCATGAGAGTCTTAGAAATATTTCGTTTTACATTTTCATTCTAAAGATATATGATATGAGGATTGATATCAATATTCTTTTACATTTAAAAACTTTTGTTTTACATTTTAGTTTTAAAAGATAAATATGATTAATATAGAAACTATTTTTTTTTTACATAAAAAATAAAAGTCATCCACACATATATATAGTATGAAAACAACCAAACTCATGAGCTAGCTAGTGTTCGTTAAAGGAGTGTATGTGACTGTGAGTTGTATAGCACCTTGTGCTCCTGGAGTGTCGGAGTTCTCCTTTCAACTCTCTTACTCGTCTTACTTTGCTTGTAGAACCATGTCGTTTGGATTGAGTGAGATGAGTAGGATTCAGAAAGTGAGCTTCCAAACTCCTGAGAAGGACTTCATGTTCGTTCCTCCTCGCTATTTCTTGGATGGACGGGCTGATTTAAAGATGAAAATTTGCATCCGCATGCAAGGAGACGAACAAGAAAAGAAAACATGATGAAAAGAACAATAGTAGTATTTGTGTTTTTTTTTATAAGTATCTTCTTCACTGTTGGACTTGCTCGGAATTTAGCAGCTATATTGGACTCAGTTTTAGTTTCATTGAGCTTTCATTGCGCCGTCAGGTGAATGGTGAGAACATCAACTTTGTAAAGGATCAAACAAAAGTAAACACAACAACTTGAAAGAATTATCCAAGAAAAGCAAGAGGCCCTGAAGCAAAAGATGTCTTGGGCCTCTGCTGTGGCTCTGTTGTAGTGGTTGCAGAGGTTGAGAAAAACATTTTGTCTACTTGTCAAAATTCTTAAATCTTTTTGTTATTCGTTTTGCTTATCGACTAAAAGCTTATTTGTTAGTTATATTTTGATTGACTCCTATAACTCGGTCCTATTTTAATTTAACCACTTTCTTGTTTGTTGTTGATACTCAACTCGCTTCAAAAGAATCATTTTATTTAATTGCTAGAATTAGGTGAAAAGTAAAGTGATTTTAAAGAAATGGCAGAATCGTTAATATGAGGTCAACGGCTCAAGTCTACTGAGAGATCCGACCATAAAAGAGGAGCCAAAGGTAATCGAATCGGTCATTTCAATAGCCATGTGGAACGCCGAGCAAGTCATCAGCGGAGGAGCGTCGAGCAGCAGCTACTCCGTTTTTGGAGAAGAGACGGACACTGAAGCGGGTGATGATGAGGTTACAGTAACGGAGGAGGTACGATCCGGAACGCTGTTCGAACTGGATCTTCTTGATTGTCCCGTTTGCTGTCACGCACTGACAAGACCTGTTTTTCAGGTCTCGGTTCTTGTTACCTTCTTTGTTGTCTGATCCTCTTTATTACTCGTTAAATCGCATCTTAGGTTTAAAAATCCATGATCTTTTTTCATTAGGAAGATGTTTTTTTTTTTTTTTTTAATTTGACTTTTTTATCTCGAACCACCTATAGAAAAACCCAGACTGCAGCCCATGGATGGATCCTATTTTTTGGTAACTGCTGATGTATTTAATGGAGTAGGCCACCACCATGTTGTTACATTAGGAAGATTGTCAATAGGATGAAATGAAGCTTTTTTAACACATCACTGAAAGCATAGATATCATGTTTTTTTTGGTAAAATAACTCTTACAACTTTGGTAATGATAAGAACTCTCTCTGTGGCTTTTTTCGTGATCTCAGTGTGACATGTGGTTTATCTTTAAATGCATTGTTTTTGCATTAGGGAGATGTTAATCGGATTAAAGGAATCCTCTTTTATTACAGAACATCTTTTTTTTTCTTTTTTTTTTTTTTATTAGAGAACATCACTACAACAGTACAACGTATCATATAATCCGCAAAGACACTTCTTTTTTTGTCATTTCGATCGAATAGCAAATGAGTCCCTTCAATATTTATATCTTGGAAGAGTCATAATGTATTGACTGCACTTTGCCAAAAACATATGAATTACCACTTTTTTTTTTCTTTTATGAATTACCACTTTGGATTTATATAAGTTTGCTTTTAGTTTCTTGATTCTGTAATCTGATTATTACTAGTTCTCTCTGTGGCTTTTTTTACAATCTCAGTGTGACAACGGACACATAGCTTGTTCTTCTTGCTGTACGAACCTGAGGAGCAAATGCCCTTCCTGCACTTTGCCCATTGGTGTGTATCGAAACAGAATGATGGAGAGAGTTGTGGAAGCAGTCATTGTCCCATGCCCTAACGCGAAACATGGCTGCACCGAGATGTTCTCTTATGGCAAAGAGTTAGTCCATGAGAAAGAATGCAGTTTCGCTCTATGCTACTGTCCTAGACGAGGCTGCAACTACGCCGGACTCTGCAAGGATCTCTACCGTCACTACTATAACTGCAGCAGCGCACGGGAATATTTCAGGTGTGGCTATAATGTGCAGGCATGGATGCACATCCGTGATAAGATTTTAGTTCTTCAGGAAGGTAGAGAGGGTCCATTGGTTGCGATTCAGTGCTTCGAGGAGGAACAAGGAGTGTATGTGACTGTCAACTGTATAGCGCCTTGTGTTCCTGGAGTCTCGGAATTCTCCTTTCAACTCTCTTACTCGTCGTACGGCGGAGCTGATAAAACCATGTCGTTTGGATTGGGTGAGATGAATAGGATTCAGAAAGTGTGCTTCCAAACTCCTGACAAGGACTTCATGTTTGTTCCTCACTATTTCTTGGCTGGACGGACTAGTTTGAAGATGAATATTTGCGTCCGCCGACGAGGAGGAGAAGAAGAAGAAGAGAACACATGATGAGGAGACTGATGTTGTTGACAAAGTTCTCAGGTCAACTCGCTAGAGAAGGCTTATCTTCAAAAATATCAACACTAAGGTTTTTATCAAAGTTGGTATCTGATTTTGTTAAATGTTTTCATTTTGATAGGAGAAGATAAAGAGGAGGATGAGCAGGGAACGAGGAAGGAGTATGATTGTATGAAGTTTAATATGCTTTTGGATTGTGTATGAACTTAATGTATGAAGTTTAATATGCTTACGGATTTTGTAAAATTTATGAATTTATGTAGTGTTTAAAAAGAAAATTTATGTAATATGAATTTTAGTATGTTAAAGTATGCTTTTTATTTGGTCATGCGGACAGCTCACTTGATATTGTATGATTTGGATTTTGATCAATAATATCTAAAAAAATTGATTGTCGATTTGGACTTGGACATCCCAATTGATCCCTAGTAGTATAGTGGTTGTGTTTATTATCCAAATATTTGCTTCATGGCCTTTAGCCAGTTTCTAGTCCTTTGCGCTGTGAGCGTAATGGAGTGAACCTCAATTTTTTGAAGGAGAAAACAAAAGTAAACACACTTGAAAGAACAATCCAAGAAAAGCAAGAAGCCCTGATACAAGTAACTAATTGAAAAAACATCAAGTAATGGAAAAACAAGTAGGCAAATCGTCATTAGTTGTTGAAAATGAGGAGTAGTAACTCTCCATCAACATGTGATGCCTCTGATTTTGATGTTGATCTCCAACCATAGTTGAAGATACATCACCAAACTTTACTTTGTGATGATCATCTTGATTTGCACCACCAATGTTTTCTTCAAAACCAATATCTTGGTACTCTTGGGACAGATTAACAAGAGCAGGACACTTCTCCTGGGCCAATATTGCAGTGGTGAGATCAATATTTGAGCCTATCTGGTTTGTGTATCCTCCAAGAAATGATGAATTTGATGATGACGTGTTTAGCAAAAACGACGAGATATCGTTGTTGTTGATGAACTTTGGAAGTTGAGATGGCTGTGTTTCTTGTGAGGCAAGCAAGAGGCTTCTTAGGTACTGTTGGTCTGCACACGGACCAGGACTGGCTGAGGAAGTGAAATCCATGTAAGAAAAGGGACTAGTACTTGTACATGTACTAGTCTTGGTAACTTCTTTCTCATCATAATAAGAAGAACGTGGTTTGGTCACATTCATATTTTTCCTGTAAAAGTTGAAGGAGGCACTATTTTCTGGAGAAATGTGGGATGTGTTTGATGATTTTTCGTAGGGTTCTGTATCGGTGCTTGCCTCTGTTGGTAAAGATGAAACAAAGGAGTGAGGGATAGCTTTAGGAGCCGTTGTGCTTGTTTTCCTAAATATTCTGCATATAGCCCATGAATCCTGAAAATCCACATATTAAAAATATTCATAACATTAGACTAATCAGTAATTAACTAAATAACTAAACAGTTGACAAAAATAGCTCTTTAAATATGACTTCTTGTGTGAGCAAAACAAAGTCTTAGACATTAGTAAATAACTTATATATAAGTCAATAAAATATTTAAGTGGTATCTTTTTGTTGAACAACTATACGTAAGAGCTTAATTTCTTAACCTGTAAGCACCTGTACATAGGCCACCATGTTATTTTAAAACGAGTCATTGATTTACCTTTTTTTCTCATTCTCCAAACACATTATACATGAACAGAACTCGTGCCTTTAAACGTCTATCTATATAAGCTGTATGTCCTAAATGGCAATCTATAATAACGTGAACAACATTTATAAAGATATTGCTTACGTTGGGAGATAGATGAGTATCCGAATGTGTTGATGAAGAAGGCAAGCGAAACTCATGCATCATCCAATCTGTCTTAACTCCTTTAGCAGCTCTTCCTTTGTAAAACACAAGTGACTTCCTCAGACCAATGCATTTGCTTCCGTCCGATGAGTATATCGGCCTGTCTGTTCCCGTGGCTTTCCAGAATCCAGCACTGGTCACTCGATTCGGCCTCGTGCTGTTCTTATACTTTCTATCTCTTGGACAGTAGAAGTACCATTCTTTCTCACCCGTCATTGCAAACTCTACGTTCATCAAACGCATATAGATACTTTTTTAGGGCTTTGAAAAGGAAAGGGAGATAATAGAAGTAACACTAAAGAGTATAGTTTATGGTAGATGCTTTAACAAAACACATTTGTTTTTTCACACATATGGAGATAAGTATATAAGTATGCCGGTTCCAGCAATAAGAAAAATAAAAGAAGAAGTAAAAGAGATTGTACTTGGAAGATCCCATGGGTCATATTTGTAGATGTCGAGCTGTGTGATGAGCTTGATGGAGAGCGGGCGATGCTCAACCTTCCGCCTTAGATAGAAACTCACTAGCTCTTCGTCCGTTGGATGAAACCTAAATCCAGGCAACAACACATCTTCCATTTTCTTAGCTTCTCCGTTGATCTCTCCGATATAGTATTAGTGAAAGTTCAAAAAGGTGTTTAAAGTCTCTTGAATAACTTCAAAAAAATGATTAAAACCGACCTGAAGAGATACTAGGTTAAAAGACTAATGAGAAAGTTTTTAACCCTAAATGGAAAAGAGAGAGAGAGAGAGAGAGAGAGAGAGAGCGCGAGTTGGTAAGAGTGAAGTTTCTTTGCTTAATTTGAACACAATATATGCTGCCTTGTGAGGGGTCTGACCCCGAAGGATCAGCCGCCTTTTCTGCTGATTTCCATTAAAAAAATTATATGGTGAGAGTTTGTTTGGAAGCAAAAGTGTAAGTCCGTGCATTTAGAAGCATCTCTAGACAAAATTGTATGGGGGTGTCTAGGGATATTCGTCATATTGTTTGGACTGATTTAAGTCTTTGTTTATCAATATTATCTGGTACTTGTAGTTGCATTTATTTCAACCCAGAAAAAGTTATACATATAAGTATATTTGAACCAAACCTGACAAAACATTCGCTTCATACCTCTAAATTTTTTGAAAAAATTTATACGCAAATAAACTTTCAAATTTGTAAAAGAAAAATTTAGACATACAAATTATTGAAACTTTACTAAATAGTCTACGATTTCCAAAATATCATGTCCGGCCCTGAGTATATAAATCTAAAATACATTCAAATCCAATCTAGTTTCCTTAAGTTAACTAGCTAGACTGTCGTCTAGTCTGTTATGGTTTTACGCAATTATAAGTTTTCCGCTGACGTAATTGTTATTTGTATCTACTACTTTTATTGACGTAATGAGTATCTTGATTTTATGATGAAATGTGTATCTAATTTTAATACACAGCGTCTACGTGACATGCGTTGTGTACGTATGTGTTTCTTACCAAGGTCGTCTCAAACTACCCAAGACTTTGGGTACGTTTATAAATCAATGCATTTTCTATATTTTGTATGTAGCTTGTTGTGCATCGTTTTTAGATATGTCAAAGACACGGAACCAGAGGGTCAACTAGCTAGAACTCAAATTAAGAAATACGTCAATGCCGCCTGTGTTTGAAGTGTGCAACAACTAGCAACTAGCAAGGATCGAAGCCAACCAATAGATTCTCCTTTAGAATAAGATCATTAATCCAATAAATTAAGCTTCTAATGTTATATGATTAAAGTTTAAAATGTATAGATAATAGAATGGTTAATATTCCAAAATCTGAAAATCTCTGTCTATTCTATTCCCGCTAACAGCTTCTAATCCCACTGGTTTCTGTCAGGAATTGACAAAAGAAAATTTTTGATTTTAAAGACAAAGCCAACGTGTGATTAACTATGCAATGTTTACAATTTTACCCTTCTTGTTTTGGTCATTTTCATAAATTTATTTTCGAAATCTCATATGAAAACTTTCGTGGAGAAGAAAAACGAAAACCTTTTAGGTTTTATATATGTTGTACCACTTTGAACGAGATGGCTGTTAAGGTTTACGAATTACGGTTGTCATGCTTAAAACAAATTTCACATTACATAGCTCATTTGGACTTGGGTGTTGGAGAATTTCCAGAAGTACAAACCTATTTTTGATCTTCTGAAGACCATTGTTGTGACAAGTAGGTCCGGCCCTGTAAAAATTGTTATGACAAGCATGTCTAGCTCTGTAAATCTAAGTTGGAAGCAAAAGACAACTAATGAACCTATCTAGTAATCTGAATAACAAAGAGTTTTTCTTAAACCCTACACCACATTCAGTATGAACTATTCTCTTGCAGATAGATGACCAACTAATCCAATGAATATTTTACCCGAAAATTGGCCAAAATGAATAATGTTTAGGAGCATGGAAGCATGTGCTTATATCCTATCCAGAGTTAGGCTTGGTGTCAGGAGATGATATGTATTCAGAATATAGTCAAAAGTACAAGAAGATGCATGGTTCACTTTCTAGTATATAAATCAACTTTTTTTTTTGCTAAGCATGTAATTTACGAAAATGAAATATGCTTAGCAAAAGGGAGGTGGTTAATTTATCTACGAAAAGGAGAACCACAAATTTTCTTGTACTTTTGATACATCAACTACCTTAAAGAAAACGAACGTTATGTAGAAAATCCCAAAAGTTCAATCCCGAACATACACTGTATGGTTTTTTTTTTTTAAATACACTGTATGCTTATATGTGCCTAAATTACGTTGGCTATGTTCAATTACTTTCACATTAAACAAATCTCCGTCGTAAATAGAGGCTTCATAAACAGATTGAAGTCAGACTTGGTGAAAACAAGTACGGTAAAAAATAACAAATTAACATAAGGGCGCGTGGCAAAAGTCAAATCTGCTCTAGTTTCATTTTTTCCTCATTTGTGTGGGTTTTGACAAAATATCGAATACCAAAATATCGAATTTATCAACTGTATCTTGCTTTTAGTAAAATCTGGTTGAGGTTTAAAATTTTGCAAAAACCATTGCTTTCTTTAATAGTTTTTCGTTACAAGTACCATCAAATTTATCAATTAGTTACTGCACCGTCATATAGTAATTAATACTACGTACTAGCTGAAAAATTTAGTGAAAGTGGCTAGACAAATGGAATCATATGAAAGTGATGTTAATTACCTTAACCACTAAACTGGTATATGCTTTTTATATGACGTTACCAAATGATGATGTCCAACAAAAAGTACTAACATTTTGACATAATAGAAGTATCATTTTCATCATCTTCAACACACATTATTTAATTTATTCTGATCCCTTATAGCTAATATTTTATTTTGCTACCGACTCTAAACCAGATCGAATTATAGGATATTATCTAGGAAAGCATCAAATTCAATGAGATCGTAAAAAGCCAAGTTTTGTTTCCTCGGTTAATACCCATTTTGTCTCTTCCAATTTAGGTGTTGACTCAAATTGTCTTTACTTCCCAAACGTGTGTACTTGATTTTAGAGCTCTATGTTCCAACTTTTAATTACTTTTAATCAGTTATGTAATAAGATAATGTGAAAATCTTATGAGTCAAACTTGAAAGTATGCAAGCCCAAGCACCCATACCTCTGTCTTCGCAAACATAATGTACAAGTATTAATAATGTCTCTTAAGCATCCTTGGTTTTTGTCTTTCCAAAAAAAAGATTTATATTTCACATGAGTCGAGTCCATTTCCACAACTTTTTTTCTTTCTACAACTTCCATGTTTTAATAATATATCATTAGAGTTTCACGTGGTAAATGCTGCTCCATCTTAAAATTTTGAATGTTAAAAAAGTCAGTAGAATTTAACCCGTCTGGTTCTGGTTTAATCCGTCTAATCCTAACTAAATCTTTCATATTTCTAGTTCAATATTTATAATGGAGGTGAGCGTTCGGGTTCCGTTCAAGTCCATTTGATTTCGGAGTTTTGGAGTTAGAAATTAAAACTTTATTTGGATATTATAAATTTTGGTTCGAATTTGAATCAGCTCTTAGATCATTGTGGATACGGTTCGAATTCTAATACCAGTTTAAATTATGTATTTAAAAAAAAACTAAATATAATTTAAAATCTATAAAATTTGTAAAGAAAAATAATATACAACATATATTTGAAAAATGTATGACTAAATACCTAAAATTAATAAGAAATTGTTCGGTTTTTAAATGTTTTCGAAACTGCAACAAGATTCTAGGGTCGAGTCCAAGTTCGGTCTACTTGTCGTATTTGGGTCCTCACTTTTATAAACTAAATTTAGTCCATATATTTCGAAATGTTATTTAGTCTAATCGCAAAATTATAAAATAATTTTTCAAAGGGATCAAAAATTCAAATTTAATAGCACACAAATTAAAAGTATATATTTCTACATGTTATAAACAAAATATCATTAACTACAATCCAACCGACAATAAAGCAAATTACAAAATAATAAGTTTTAGCATAAAAAGTTAATAAAATTTTATATTAAAAACTGAAACAAAATAAAATCAATTCTAACTTAAGAGTCCACCACAACGTTCATACTTTTTCTTCTTTGGTGTCGACAATCTTCTGAATCTGAATGAAAAACATACAAACAAGTATATGATCTTCTGATTTTCCTTTATTATAAAACATACTTTTGGTAAGCTTGGTTTTTAAACTGTATTTTATGCAGTAAACAAAGTGGCTCAGGTTGTAAACACATATTTTCTTTTGAATCAATTTAATCAGTGAAAGTTGGGCTTGTAGTTCAGAGAATCAATACTAAAAATATTTAGAAAATAGATCAGTCTTTCAAGAGTTACATTGTAGATAAATAAAAATAAGTTTGTTGTACAAAACTCATAATACATTGAAAGAACAGAGTAACAACTCAATAATCTATATACAAATCTATAAGTCCATCTAATCCCATCGTGAGATTAAAAAGAAAAGGGCAAAATGCAAACCGGTTCTGTTTCTGGTTTAAGAACTACCAAAGCATCCATCCATTATCCAACGTCAAAACAGATACAGAACATTACTCAAAAACCCCAAACCCAAGAAACTCAATCATCTTTAAACTCTTTCGTAGGACGTGCTTCAAAGCCTCCATCTTCTCTTTTCTCAAGAGAGTAAGGCATGTAAGTCCCAAGAATCCGATCCCACATGGAAAAGAAAGGCTGGGAGAAATTGTACTTGCTTCCATAGAGCTGATGATGCACATCGTGGTAAGCCGAGTTGTTCTTGAACACCATATGAAACAAGTTCCCAGGAAGGCAGAGACCGCAGTGGTCGTCCACGGTCTTGATCGTGGCGAAAGAGAAGAAGAAGATGGAAGTTCTTGGCGACATACCAGAGATCAAGAAAGACAAGGCGCCACCAACTGTGTCCAAGATAAGGCCTTCCACTGGATGGTTGTATAAAGCTCCATAGGCATAAGGGACGATGAGACGGTGGTGCTGAGAGTGGATGTGTTTGTATAAGAACTTGTTGTGATGCATGTAACGATGCATAAAGTATTGCCATGTGTCGAGGACTATCATGGCTACCATAAACTGTCTGATTAAGACCAGAAGAGAAAACTCTTGTGCTTTGTCTGCTTCTGCATCACTTCCTGTGACCTGTGTAGACAATGGAAAAAGCATATTTATAGCGAAAAACCATTACAAACATAAAAAAAAAAAAAAAAGCTCCATGGGATTGATGAATCAATCTATCAGAGACATCCAAATTAAATAAATATATATTTACCAAAGACATGTCTAGCAAATCATACAGTACAAGCACTCATGATAAAACAAAGACAAACTAAAAATCAGGCTTCTCCTCTAATGCTTTAACTATCTTTAACTAAAATGACCAATCTGATTCACTGGTCATGAAAGCTAAGCTAGAGAGCTAATCAACTCCTAGGAAGATAAAAAGGATGCTACAAACTAGCTTTCAGATGAAAAGGCACTTTCTTCTAGCTTCTTAGCTTTAGATTCATTCATATAGAGGCAAAAAAAATGCAAACTTTGCAGCCAAAACCAGATCATTAACGCTACAAAACTACAAAAAAGATTCAAACTTTTGCGTTTTAATCCAATCCTAATCCCATTTCGTTACCAATTAACACTAAACTTATATTCACAAAGCAAAAGAAAAAGTTCGAAAGGTGGAAACTTTACAGTGAACAAGATGATAGCGACGACAGCTTGGACGAGCTGCTGAAGAAGAACGCCTTTCACGACGGATGATTTGGAGACGAGATTCTTCTCTTCTTCCTCCGCCTTGGAGTGCAATCTGTAGCTCTCCAGAGAGGATAGCGCCACGTAGATCCCAGAGTAGAGCCAGTAAACAACAATCGGAGCTACGGTGCCGAGCAACTCGTCGGAAACAGAGAAACCCATCATCATCCCTAATCGCGTTCTATCTCAGCTTCAGATCCTTCCTTCATCCAGGGGAAATGATTGAGGAGGATATATAGCACAAAAGGAAAGATTCGTACGAATCAAACCGAGAAACCTTCCCAAAAAGGTTTGATTTTTAATTTAAGAAGAAAAAACGTCTGCGATTTGCGTCTGCGTTTGCGTTTGAAAAATCAACGGAGGAAACAAATGATGGATAGAATAAAAAACAACAGTCCGCATTTTTTTTTTAAGTTGATTTATTATGATCTTACAATTATGATATAGAAAAAATTACATAGACGATTCGACAATCGACAATATTACATGTCTTATGAAAACTTACGTCTAACTGCAGTATCTGAGTCGTTCTATTAAGATCCACGCCTAACCAAATTTACTTGCACCATGTTGAAGATCTTGGTGTTCTGTTGACGATAAATTTGGTTGAATTGTACTCAATTAAAATAAAAGTAAAATATCTTCTGCGATAGATCTACACTGAGTTTGCTTACGTGGCGGAATCCCAACCGGTTAAAAACTATTGTGGGACGGACTACTTCTGACGTTTGATTCTGTAACAAATATCTCGTCGGCATGATGTCGTCCGCCAAACGGCGCCGTATGAGTTCGAAGTTAGTTTGAAAATTTGTACAATGTTGCAGATTCAAAGTAACTTGACCTTGCCTAAGAACTAACACACTTCTGCACGATTTGATTTCAGAATTGGTGCAATTACTGGAAGAGATCCAAAGAAGAACACACGGAGGCTTAAGAATTCTAAATATCAATCAAGTCGACATTGATAAGAGGAATCATATATATCAACAAGATCACTGAGATACAAAAAGAAAGGAATAAGACACACTCTAATGTCTCTCATGCTCTTTCTACTACTATGCTTCTATATTTCTGTTCTTTCTGTTAACCAACAATCCTTGTGGGAGAAACAATTAAGGACGTCACTCCATTCCATGCCAAGTTAATGGTAAGCGGTACATGTTGTTCGAAGTAGTTAAAGAGTTGCGGAATATAGATAGGGATATTATACTTGTGGAGTTTCTGTGTACCACAAACTACAAAGGTAAGTTTCCTTTGTAAAACCAAATGCATGTATGGAAAGTAGAGAATTCGAATGTTGACTAAAAAATGCAAGACATATGTAGCATTTTCTGATAGCCCTAGAGTAGTGCTTACATAATGGGAGAGTAATTGGTAGCAGAAACGACTTTAAATTCTATCTCAACGTTCACCGCGTGTTCCTTGTTGTCCAAGTAAGTCTTTCGAAGTTCAGCTAAGGACATAAACTTATTCCAACCCCAACTAGCATTTTGTACTTCGAACCAGACGTTCACTGCGAGTAAATAAATATCTCAGTATATATCTAGCTAGTAACAAGAAAATAGAACAAAAATATTGTAATAATGTTTCAGAAGATATACTCTGGAGTTGGATGTGATTGGATCCAAGTGGGTCTAGAACTCGTAAGTTTGCTTGCACAAAAATCTTCTCATCTTCTTTTAGTGTATCACTAGCAGCCATTTCCAGATAAATGGATAACCATTTACCATCTGCTATAGTGTCGCCCTTGGGATACAGCCTTAGAACCCTACATTACATTAATTATTATGAACATGTTAACATTCATACGCACACGACACAATGTATGTGTGTATAAATACATACTTTTAGACCAATATTATATATATATATATATATACTCACCATTTTCTCCCTCCCATTGAAAAAATATCTGATGTCAAACTATTCACGTTCAAGTCAGAAAATTTCCTGACAGCCCAAGAGAACTTGGGCTTCGAGAGTTTCTCGTCAAAAGACAGGATTTCCCAGTTGGTGAGGGGAGATGCAACAATGACATCAACACCAAACTCACAATGACCTCCCTCAAAGATGTATCCATTTTTGAGGTCATTGAATGTATCCAATGGAAGAAATTGCTGCAATCCCCACACCGTTTTAAGGGCATTGAACCGCCTTACTTCTAGATCTAAGAATATAAAAGTTATTGCTAACTGAAATACAAATGTGGGGAGGGAGAAAGATAGAGCATAGTCAGAAGTAGCTGACCTTGAATAGTAAAGTACTTGTTTTCTTTTTTGTTGTAGACAAAGAAACGGAGTTCCGCAAAAACCTCTGTTGTTATTTTGCTGTCTATTTCCACGTACATGGAAATAAATCCACTCCCATCATCCTTTTCGTTCCCTTTTGGGTAGACGATCAGTCTCCTGATTTGTATGTATTAAACAACGATATTGCATCAGCTAGACAAGATAATATACTTTTAACACAAGATAAGATACTTCTTGTCAAAAAAAAAACAACCTAATTATTTGATTATTCTAATGATGAAAAGTGACGAATGCATAACGCTAGATAACGTGAGTATACATAACAATATAACATCGCATACCAATTATATCCACCAGAGGAGAAAGGACGAGATTGGTATTTATCATCAGAGACCGTCGTCGACTTCTCAAGTTGTGAGAAGTTGTGAACCTTGAGGGAATACGAAGAAGGAGGATGCTCTCTCCAGTTCTTCACAATTGTAGATGCTAATGCTGAGCTTGAACCCATTCTACCCTAACTATAGAAATCAAGTAACTCGATCACAAATTATTAAAACTATCAAATAAGAATAATTCCCTTATTATCTTATAAGGAAATCTCTCAAAACTTGAAGCTCTCTTAATCACTCATAAAACTCATAAGTTAGGTTACACATTAGAATCTCCTTATATATAGTTTTTATAAACTCCTAAACTCATTAGGCAACATATATTTAGATAACTCTTAAATATCCTAAATTTTCCTTTTTCTTTAAACCATCTCTGGGTTGAAATACTGTGATACTTGAGAACTTTCGCTAGATAACTTAGATGAGGAGATGTCATCTTATCTAACTATGCATAAACATATCATGATAAGATCATATGATTAAAAAAAAATATAATCTCAAGTTAAAAAGTTGCTTCGAAACGACGACGTTTCACTCTTAGGATGTAGTATTTATTTATAGAACTCCCTTTTCAAAACCAATTACGAACCGGAAATTCATTGCACTGGGAAAAAACGACTTCCTTTGGTTATTTTCTCCGAAGCGTTGGAATGACGCGCGCCCAGCGTTAAAACAAAGCTCGCGTCAAAGTGAAGCTGCTTTCGATTGATACACCAAACAAGTATTTAAACTTCCTGTCTGATTCGATTCCTCCTCCTACTACAACTCTTTCCTCTTAATACTTTTGCCATTCAAATCAATCGGTACCCGAATCTTCTCTTCTTTAATGTTTTAATCCAGAGTTTACGGGTTTAGACATAGTTGTAGTTTTTAGGTTGCTATAAGCTCTGTTTTTATTAGATTGTAATGTTTCTAAAAAGTAGTTTTGTGTTTTTTTTTAATGTAGCGTGAAACATGTCTAATGAGTTGTGTCCGGAGAGGCCTTTGTTTGGCGGCGCAATCTCCAGTGCCTTCCCTCAAAGATTCCAGGTCTTTTTTTCAATTTAATCATTCTTGTTAAGCTGCTAATTTGGTGTTGTATTAGTAACGGTTTCATGATTGGATCAGGATGCGAGTAATATCCGACAAGTTCCAGATCATCAGGTTTTTAACTAAGACCCCTCTTTCTCTATCAAGTAAAATTGTTTCTAAGATTGTATAGATGAAGAGTTTGTAATTGTTTGGTTATCTGCAGGAAGTGTTTGTGGATCCTTCAAGGGATGAGAGTTTGATTTTTGAGCTTTTGGATTTCAAGCCTGACGTTGGGGACATTGGCAGTGCTTCTTGGTTCCTTCATGATCTTGCTCGTGAGCAAGATGCCCAAGGTTTCAAGGTAACCAATCGATTTCACTTCGAAAGTTTCAACCTTTTTACTTCTTTGTTAGTTTCCAGATTTCAAGGACTGAACATGAATAGAATAAAAAGTTTGAGCCTTTTTAGTGATTTGAGAGTGTAGTAGTGCATCACAAACTCAAGTAGATAATTGGTTAAGCATCAATGATTCTCTTTTGTCCTGACTTTATGTAGCTTTGTAATTTCAGTTGATTGAGCAATCACATGTCATTGATGTGCCTGGATTGTCTTATAGAAACATCCCTGCCATTGCCACAACTGCTATTGGAGAGATGGTAACTTCATTCACTCACTCGCCTTTTGTTACCTCTTTGTTTGTTTTTTTTTGTCTAACAACAATGATTTGCAGGCTATATCCAAAGGAAGACAGGGAAGAGAGGCACAAAACCTATTGAAGGTAACTCAGTTTCTCCTTGTTCTGTCCTTATGAAGGTGGGTCCTTTCTTTTCAACTGTTCTAATAATATTATTATGATCTCTTTCTGGCAGGTTTATGTGGCGAATATTCGTCTTAAGGGAGTTGAAACAGATGTCTTAGTGACTGCGTATGAACCTATTCTCATCAAGTAAGTCCCCACCTACGTTAGCCTTGTTGTTCGACATTGTCTTTGGGCCTGATCATGTGTGTTTGTATATTGTGCAGCCCGTTGAGTGAAAGTGCGAATGCAGTAGGATCTGGTTTAGCTGTACCAGCTTCACAATCTGGAATAATGCCAATGTGTGATGTCATTAAACAATCACTCTCTACCTTCAAAGTCAATGACTGGAGTCTTTTTGGTTCCTCTGCTTAAATCTATATTTGTATGCGTCATCAGCAAGACGAAGCAAATGCAAAGCTGCCATTTTGTGTTTTTTTTTTAACTTATTTTGGAGTTATCCAAACTAGTCGATTGAGAGACCTAGTTATTATCTTTAAGCATTGTTCTTTAGCTTCTGAGTAATGAGTTTATTATCACACCCCTTGAATTCAATATAGATGAATCCATTTGTTTCTTATATTGTCGTTTTTTAAAAGTATTTTAACATTTCTATATAATTTTTATATTTGTCAGTTACTAAATAACCAATTAAAATTTTGATGTTTGTGTGATTAGTTGAATTATATTTAATTTCTATATTAGATGATATTTTTTTAAAGAAGAATATTTTTTTTAATCTCTAATTGTTCTTCGGATATTTGTAGAGATGGAATGAAAATAGGGAACCAACGACATTGCATTCAAATCTCTAAATTGATATTGATATTTTTTTAATCTCTAATCTCTAATTTTTTTTAACTATGTTTTAGTCGATGTCACCAACGACATTGCATTCAAAATCTCATGATCTTTTTTTATAGGGCTTTGGACAAACTATTTGTGATTTCTAAAATGTGCACCATCACTTGCAAAAAGAACACAAAATCAAAGCTATTGATGTATCCAAGAAGATCATGTGCTTGTCGTCTTTTCGAGTCATCGCAGCCATCTTTCTGAACACATTCATGCACCTTGACAATAAAAAAAAACACTCAACCACACAAAGCAAAGTTCTATAGTGAGAACCCTAATGAATCACCTATGGCCTTTGAATAGAAATTTCTTTATTCATCCCTTTTCTAGTTTTACTTTCACCATCACTAACTTTTTTCTCAATGATTTCTTTGTGATTCTCGGATCATATTTTTCCTTTTGCAAGAAGCTCCCACCACATTTAACAACAGAGAAATCATATAAAAAAAAGTCTCCAACATCAAAATGTTTTTCGCAACTGCAACAACAAATAGCTGAAGTTGATGAGCAAAACAATGGACATAATATGCTGATGCATTCTCCTTTGAGATCAATGACCTTAACCCATTAAACTCACCCTTCATGTTACTTGCCCCATCATAACCTTGTCCTCTAACTTTTGTAATGCTTAAACCATGTTTGGCAAACAAAGAATCAATAGCAGATTTCAAAGATGATGAAGATGCCTCAGTCACATGAGTAAGACTAATGAATCTCTCTTTAACTATCCCATTCTTGTCAACAAACCGAAGCACCACTGCCATTTGTTCTTTATAAGAAAATCAGCTGACTCATCCACCAACAAACCGGAAAAAAATCATGATCAATTTCTTCAATAATACTTTTAACTAACTCCTCTGAAAAACAGTGCACAATATCTTTTTGAATTATTGGAGAAGTCAATTGCTTGTTTCCAGAAGCGTTTCTTAAAACAACCTTACTCACAACATCATTATGATCAGCCGTATATTTCAAGAGCTCAAAAAAATTACCGTTATTAGCCGTTTCTTCTTTCTCCTCATGACCACGGAAAGGTAATCTTTGACGCAACAAGAATCTAGAAACATCAATGGAGGCATTTAACTGAATTCGATACTCATTCTTCATGACATCACCTTGTTTATGCAAAGCATCTTTGTTAGACTAACTTTGTCTCATCAAGTTTTCACATTTCATTACTGCATTGTTGTAAAAGTTGTTAACACTTCCGACGTGTTCTGAAAGTTTTTTAAACTTATTCCAGCCAGAGAAACCATCAACAGTCCATGCATCATTTCTGCCTCCTTTACCAGACATTATCCCGGAACAAGTAACAATTTAGACAAAAAGCTGCATCTTTCTTCACAGTATATTCTAAGCAGCTTGGATACTGATCAAACCACGCAGAATTAAATCGCCTTAATATGCTTCCGACCATTGATTGTTTAAAAATATGACCACGAAGTTGACAAGGACCTATAATCAAATATTTTCGGATTACCTCGTTTCTTTGATTCACATGATATTCTGATATTCTTTTTCGATCAGTTGGATTCCATGGTAAATCGTCTAAATCAGCCAAATCATTTTGAGAAGAAGATGAAGCTTTTCTTTTCAAACCGTTCAAAAATTTCTCCATAACTATGTCTGCAACAAAAAAAAAATTTAACAACTCTGTTTAAATATATATAACAGAAAAATAAATTTGACAATTTCACAAGTTTTAACACGTTAAAATTTAGCAAATTATGTATGAAGAATATTGCGTTAAAATAATATTCAAAGCTCTAGACACACATAAGTAATCTCCAATTCTCGAAGGAGAAGAAAAAGACTGTTGCTCTTGACCAAAAAAAAAGAAAGACTGTTACCAAAATAATATGGAACTAGATAGAATCACTAAACATATTAAATATAAACTTACATGTTACGGATGGAAATTTAGAGAAAAAATCGGTGTGATTTTTGATAAGTTGCTCTGTTACAGAAGATGACGAAAATTTTGGAGGTGAGACATTCTCAATTCCGTTTAAAGGTTGTTTGGGCTTTAGTTACATTTGATTTAATTATTTACTTAAACATGTTTTCTTTTTCTTTCTTTTGATCAACAAGTTAAGCATGTTTTTTATTTTCCAATTTTGTGTCAAATAAATATTAATTATCTATGTTGGACAATTAGTGGACTTTTAATATTTTATCCATATAAAAGGAGTGGGCTTTCGTTAATAGAGGTGACAGTTATCAAATTTAAAGGGATTCAGATTTATAAAAATACATAACCATAAACTATTTATTTTTAATTAATGGTGTGTCAAATGACACCCCATTGGTCCATGTACATCCGCCTCTGACTATACGTGCGTCTTTTCTCACTGTGAAGATTTGTTTCTATACAAAATGTGTAAGAAAAATCCAAACATTGTTAGAACTCTCTCGAATAGAAAAAAGGCAAATAATAGAGAGAAAGTCAAGACGAAAAAAGTAGGATTCATCTTGGAATCCAAGAAACTATTTTAAATTTTGGTAACAGTGTTTTCTTTTTTCTTTTTGCTTTACCATTTGTTCTTACGACTGAAATCTGCTATTGGGTTTCCTATAATTACATAACTAGTGGCAAACAAAACTGAACTTTCCAGCAGACCTGTTAGCTTTGTGTTTCTATTTCATTAATACGTATATAGCAATTTTAACTTGTCCACAAAAAAAAAACTTATGAAAATCATCTGTATAAACTATTATTGAGTTACCCCATTGGGACCTAATAATGATATATAATAGGCATGCAATAAGGTTGGATTGAAGACAATAATGAATTTACAAATATGGCAAAGCTACGGCAATTTTTCTTGTAACATTCCTATCAACTACACTCAAAATAGCCTGTAACAAAGAGAAAAACTGGCAATAGCTATAATTCAATTTGTTGACCAAAAAGCTATAATTCAATTTTAACCAAAAATAAACAATGAAATAATTATAATTAAGTTAACCACTTTTGGCCATTAGGAAAACCACACGAAGAATCTTGTATCATGTCCTATCAGAGCCATCATAGGTTACTGCTAGAAAAAGGTACTACTATTGTTATTGTTTCAGTTTTTACTTAATTATCAAGTGACGTCTTGTCGGAAAATTGGGGTCGAACCAAGAAGTAGATCCCGAGGACCCTAGTCTAGTCTAGTCTAGACTGTCTAGTCTTTTTTTTTTTTTTTTTTTGAAACAAGACTGTCTAGTCTATATAGTGAATTAATAACAAACAAACTTAAGATTATTCAATAATTATTCATCACACCAGCTGTTGATTTTCCTTATATATATTGGGTTGAAATGCATTCCTATCGTTATTGGCCACGACAAGTAACATCGAGCCAAAATACAAACCTTAAACAGGCAAAAGCTGAACTTGTGCAAACTACATAATGATATGATTTTTAAATAAAATTAAAATTTAAGTAGAGTTGTAATTTTACATCTCTATACATTTTTATACTGGGCTATAGGCCCATGCATGTCTCTAATGCGGTCTGAAAGTGAGCATGTAGAGGTGGACAACAAAGAAAAGTGAACATGTGGAGATTATTATCAAAATGAATTCTTACCATTTCGTGTTCCATTATATGCAAAAGTAAACATAACTTACAAACTCTGATCAAAGCAAAATTATTAAAGGTTGTGCGATATTAAAAGGTTTTTTATTATTTTTTTAAATACTGTGGGTATTCTTTTGAGAAAGTGCTTTATTTTGGGTATTCTTATATTGTTGTAAATATTTTTGCATAAACAAACATATACAGCTAGATATTGGCCAAATTACTCTTGTTTAGTATATCTTAAAAATTTCAACATAAGGTGTTTCTGCAATGGTAAGAAAAAATCTCAATGAAATTCGTGATAGTGGAATTAATTTGTTTATTGGCATAAACTTGAATTTCTTCTTTTTCTTTCAAATGTATCAGAGAGTTATATATATTTCTGAAATTGTCTACCTTTCTCTACTGCTTCTTATTATCTGTTTTTTTCTTTCAAACAAATGAAGATTGAAGACTCAATGGTTTACTTTACGATGCATCAAATAGACTCCTTTTGCTATATCATAAATGTTGCGTACGTTTATGGATACGCATTCGGAACTTGTCTGATTGACTTTTCTTTCTTTTAACAGAATTGGAGATGCTGCGAAGGAGGAAGAGGATGACATCAGCCCTTATAGAGATCGGGAAACGAGAATACAGGCGTCGGAGAGTGACGTGGCGCTGTCAGCTTAGCAAACCCACCAACTCCGCCATGGACGTCTTTTTCAGTTTCCACTAAACTTGCCTCACGTACATTTCAGACTTTCGATATAAGTACCAAAAAGTCTCAACCGTATTATTAGCAATATATTTCAATTTACACATATATCTAATCTATTAAAAGTGAAGTACAAATAGGAAATACCCCTAACTTTTCCTAAAAAATTACAATCTCATGCCACAGAAATAATAAATATTAATTAACTATAAATCAATTAATACATTTATAACAAAATAATTGGATTATTCGCTTACCAAAAAAACTTCACGTGTACATATACACAATCCTTAACAATAATAATAAACCAATTGGTTTATAGATATGTATCTAAAATTATACAAACCTTCACGATTGGTTGGTTTATACCTATATGGCTATATCTAACATTTATTTCATGATCGAATGAAACCTGTGCGCTGAGAGAGTATAAACAAACTTATACGAACAATAACATCAACAAGTTTACAAAAAAAAAAAAAACAATAACATCAAAACCTTTGTTTGGTCACAATAAATATATAACTTATAAGTTAGTATCATGTTTTGTGTATGACAATAAAATACAATAAAAACGAACCGTTTCTGAAATGTTGTATAGTGTTACACACTCTTATACAAACAAAAATGTTTACTGCAATTTTTTTTATAGTTAGTATTAAAATTTATGACACGTTTGATTTTCTTTTACTATATTTAAATTGTAAGATAAAAAATCAGTTATTGAGATTCCTTAAAATAAGGTGACTACATTTAAACTAATTTGAAGATTAAAATTGTTTTCAACTATAGATTTTCACGAGATATTAATATAGACCATATCTTTTTTATATATGTACCTGACAAAACAAAAGAGTCACGGCTGAACCATTCTAACAAACCGATCCAACTAATGAAACAATGCATATCATTTTGTTTGCCTAAATATCTAAAAGCAATTTACTAACATGTAAACATAGTTAAAATAACATGATCGATCTTAATTTTTTTTTAAAAAAATTAAAAAGTTATCCGTGCGGATGCACGGGTCAAAATCTAGTATATATTATGTGTAATGTGTGTTTTATGGAGATACACGTTGAGCAAAAAAAAGGTTTTGTGAATATTTGCCGACACGGATGTTGATAGGCTTCACGGTGGAGTGTGTAACCACCGGTGTTTGTAAAACTAATGTTTAAAACATTATAAATTAAAGTAAAATTTATGGTACACTTTGGGATAAAAGAGAGATGGAGATAACGACTGAAAGAAACTTGAGGGTTCTCCAAAGTCACTTCGTGGCATTTCTTGTAATTCTCTATATTTTTCCGAGGGGTATTGAGGAAATATGAAACTATAAACGTTTGTAAGATTTTTTTCATTTTACTTTAATAATGTAAAGACAATGAATAAAACGTACCATTCGCAGCTCTTGTTCCCTTTATATAAAGATATAGAAATGTTTTTCTTTCATCCAACCGAGCAAAATGTTAATTCACACAAGAAGAAAAGTTAGACAACCTTAAACACTGATAGAACAATTTGCTTACCCTAAATTATTTAGTCCTCTTTTACTTTTTTTTCCTTTTTAGTTCAGCTCAATTTAATTTTGTTTCATTCAGAATAAACTTTATAGAAAACATTTCCCGTTGGAATTAAATATTAGCCAATAGCACTATATATAGCAGTAACCACATTAATTAACGCCCAGATTCAAGAGGTCGAGGTTGACTCGTTCAGGAATAAAGATTTGTAAGAGGTTGCTAATTCAGTGGAGAATGATATTTTTTGTCCAAGGGGACTACAATACATACTCCATTAGTTTCTTAAGGTACATATTTTAGAAAAAAATTTTGTTTCAAAAAAATCTATTTTTTACTTTTTTCAATGCATGTTTTATTAACTAATTGCAAACTTAAAAAAAAAAACTTAATTGTACTAATTGATTTTTTATTGGCTAAAAATTATTGAAAAAAAATAAACACAAAAAATTATGCAAATTTAATGTATTTTATTAAAATGTGTGAAAAATATAGAATATGGATCTTTTAGGAACAAAGGGAGTATTTAGAAACTTGATGTGATTTGTTCAAAAAAAGGAAACTTGATGTGATATTTTAATTTTCATAGATAATTAAGTAAACTAAAGTGCAGCAATTTTACAAAAAGAAAATTTTTTGAGTAAATATTGTTGCTGTTATTTACAAATTATGCAAGGAAAAAGACAGTGGATATGTATAACATCGTTTATATTAGTAAGTAGTGAGTTAATGCTTCTCGTCTGAGATAGAACATCGTTTATATTAGTGAGTTAATGCTTCTCGTCTGAGAGAGACGCATAACTGTACGTGTATACATGTATTTAAGCTGTTTTTTTTTGTTAGTTGTCATACGGTTGCCATTTTTCTTCGTGCTTTTCTTTATCCTATATTAGGAGATGATATAATATATTAGTCCATCATACCAGTCAATAGATCTAATCTATATAGAGTAAGCACATAGATACAAAATCAACAATAATAACGCCCAACATTTCAGTCAGCACAGTTTTTACTCAACATAAAAATAATTTAAGCGTGTGATTAGAAGGTACTTTTGGCGATAATGAAATAGAGTGAACAATATTTGAGCCACTCTATTTTTTAACCAACATATGATTTGTTTTCAGCCCATTTATGCCAAAAGAAAATAAAAAATGGAATCATCTATTACTCAACATTATAGAGAGAGGAAATTTTACTCTGAATTTTGCTTCTCTTACCTCCTTTTTCACCTTTATTTTCCCACCATTTTACTCTAGTTAATACTTAATATTTAAAAAAAAAACACTTAATATTTAATACCAATCTGTGTTTCAAAAAAAAGAAGTTAATATCAATCTAAGAGATAGGGAAGGGTAGCAAAGCTAAAAAGTCGAGGTCGTGTAGGTTGCTCTATTGATTGGCCCTTGAGAAGCTCTTGGATCGAGGAGTATTACCAGGTCCTAGGTTTGAGTTCTATCGGTAGCGGAAGTGGATAAATTTATCTGTTTGGATTCCTAGTCCAAAATGACTATAGACCGAAGGTCTAAGATACTTCGGTTACAAAAAAAAAAAAAAGTGAAGGAACTATAGAAGAGAAGGTGAGACATCGGTATCACACAGTCATGGAGATCAGATGAGGTACAATATTTATATACACACATACGCATTACTCTTGTTTTTGGATTTTCTTAAATGTACGTATGCATGCTGTATGGATTACGTTCACGCACATGCGTTTGTAAGTTACATAACTAGAGTATGTGCGACTATATGTATCGTGTGTGCATATTAATGTACATGTAAGTAAAGAACTAATGCACATACACATGTTTCAGACAAATAAAAACTATAATAAAAAATGTTAAACAGACAATCAATAAAGTTAATGTCATACTAATTACATCGAAATTAAAGTTTATACAGAAGCTATAAAAGTGGATAGGCAGTTGTATAAGAAATCAAAAGGAGTAGAGACAGAGATACGAAGGGAGGGGTAAATATGTAGATGTGGAGACATGAATAATGTACAAACACACAAACAATGAATGTTGAATGCTAGGGTTCCGGATGCAACGTGATTGTGTCGCTAGTCGTAGTGACAGTTCACGAGAGGACAACTTTATGTTGTTTCTTCCTCTTTTTTCTCTTTCTATGCAATTATTTATTGCACCAGAACTAAATTACATCAATCTCACTACACAACAATATTTATACCAGCGGTACGTGGTGGTTACCTTTAAATATTTTGAAAATAAAATAAAATGGAGAAACTGGTTTAAGCATGGGAGTGACCACATATTGGATATAAACTGCTGTAATTATTTGAACAGATACAACAGCTAATATATAAATTTGACAAAGATGCTTTAGACACCGAAATTTAAGTACTTTTAAAAATTAATTAATTGTTTAAATTTATGAGGAACATGAAAATTAAAACATCATCTCTAGCTAATAATAAAAAATATTAATGTTATAGTCATTATTACCAAAAAGTGTCAATTATTACAGATCACATGAATATCTCTTTTATATTTCAAACTCGTTAAACAGTACGTAGCGAGTGATCCCTTTCAAACAAAGCTTCCATGATATGTGGCGGAGCCAGTCTAATCTTTTAAGAGGGTCAAATTCATAATTTGTAAAGTTCAAAAATAAAAATATCATAATTTGTATATATTACATGGGTCAACATATCCCAAAATACATAAAAATTCTTACTTTTAGTAAAAATACATGTAAAATTTCATCGCAATGAAATTTCTTAGTTTTAGTAAAAATACATAAAAAGTTCTAACTGTATGTATATATATTGAAGATTAAAAGACACAAATGCTCTGGTGTCATTTCATTGCTTTTTCCTCAAATTAATTTCAGTATAAGACACAACGACACCAATTCATCTTCATCTTATGATTGGTACACTACCAATATAATCCATGCCTCATACGTTCACATGTACAATCCTTATTATAAACCATTTTTTGATAAATATCCTTCTTATAAACCATCGTACCCCCAGTTTTGTTTATTTATTTATCGCTAATTCAATCTTTGCTTTAAACCCCGAACTAATTAACGTGCATTTTGGTGTACTGACGTTCTATAAATGATATCGAATATTTAGATACCAGCGCCCAACACAGTGGAAGGGTAAGGAGATAGAATATAATTCTCCATTATTTTGTGATGACCAAATACAACGTCCGAAGAAACAAAACAAACAATTAAGAACGCAATATAATAAGTTAAAGTAACACAATGAAAATAATAATTACTGAACACTAAGCAAGATCATTAAACGATTTAACGAATATAAAATAAGAATAAAATCATAGGGATCCCTAACCATATATATATATATAACTGATTCAAAACTATCACTATTTTAAACTAATCAACCTTGTTATTACCTAAAATTAGTAAGCTTAATTTGATTAGCATCTAGATGATGAAAACCATTAGTTACAAAGTCTATTAGGTAAAAGAAAAGACTGCTACGTTGGACATGGTTATCCTCAGCGTCCCAATATATTGTACCAGCAATGAGGAACTTGACGAGCTGCGACTCGATCGGATCCCATTCCCATCTTCAATTTCTATAGGGGATTTAGTTTTACGTCGCGAGATGAAAGCTTGTGGGATTCGCATGATTTTTACTAGAATAAATCAATTACTAGTGATGAGAAATTAATTTTTAGGTTACACTAATAATAAATTATTGATTGTTTCAATGATAAATATTGCTTTTTATATTTTTTATTTTTAATAAGAACTAATTACATTTTAGGAAAAGTTAGACGACCAAAGAGAGTGTGGCCGAGGAGGACATGAGAGAAAACGACGGCCATGGAAGGACCTAAGGTTATTTACGGGGAGATAAGGAATTCGGGGAGACCAACTTTGTTGTGATTTCGCCAACAACAAATCAATTATTTTGGGTTTTTCGACTTAATTGAATAACGTTTATTAGTTTTATTCTCATAATTTTAAATCAATCTTGGCCACACAAAATAATATTAGAAAAGTCTGGATCTTTAATTCATAATTTTTTTTTATTATTGGAGCTAATATTATGCGGTGGATTTATCATTCCTAAATCATCCCTTTTAACTATGTCATTGGATTTAAAGTTTATTTCAGTTGAAATTGATATAAGATTATAATCGTTATAAGGAACTTTGTTTGATTATATCTCGACCAAATTGTGTTTGCTCAAAAGCTATGTATTGTATTATCGTCACATGGGTTTATCCATGCCAGTTTTATTCCTTTCTCTATCTCTCTATCAAAACATGACAGTACATATGGCTTTTAATGCATATACATATATGTATTATTCATCATCGTTTAGTATAATTTGTATCAATAAAATTTACCATAAATAAAAGATTATAGGTGTCGTTGGTTCTCGTAACGTTAAACGTGTATATATACTGATGTTCATCTTAAACTGTGTACGATGAAACGAGACACATAACGAACATATATAATGGTTACATTTATGTAAATCACTGTAATTTGGTTAGGAGATAAGTATTACTATTATTTATAGACACGCACACGTCACAGTTCATAGAAAAAACAAGCGCTAAACTATTTATGGAGCTTTTGAACATTGAAACTGAATCCAGAAATATATAATTTTTTTTTTTGAAAAAGAGAAATATATAGTTTATCGATCACTAATTCTTCATAGGTATTATAAAGTTCTATATATTTATTAACAGAGTTGGTCACTGACAGAAAAACTATATCAGTTGCATAGGCTGTTTTTTTTTTGGCAACGATTGCATAGGCTGTTTAAAATATGGTTTACGACATAGATTATTTATTTGTTGAGAAAGAGTAAAAAACTGACCTACTTTTATATTATATGTAGTTTTTGATTAATTAGGTAGACAAATTTTCGGATATCTTATAAAAATATACTATGATGTTAAATAGCAAATGATTGGATAAACTAATTTTATTTATAATACTCTAAGAATTTCCTTGTTAAGGCTGCATGAAATTAGTTTTTATTTGTTTACATATGTACTTATATATCAAACATTCTTTTTTTTTTGTAAATAAAAACTCAAAATAGACTATCTACATATACTTTAATTTATTTAGAGAGAGATACACATAATGCACAAATGTTTGTAAAATATGGGAAATGAGCAATAATAGAGTATGGGAAGAGCACCATTTGATGTTATGCCGTATATGTATAGTATATCGAGAGAAAGATGGAGTAAATGTAAATCAAATTAAAATCCGGGGCAAATATATAAACAAATCTAAAGTGAGGTGGAGAAGATAAAATAAATGAAAAGAAAGAGGAAAGAGGCAGAAGTGGAGCTGCAAAGGCAGTGAGGCAATCATTGCTGGTGAATGTGGATGGGAGCCCACTTTTTCTTTTAATTATTTTTCGTTTATTATTTTCTCTCTCCATTTTGCACACTATACTCAAGTGTATCCCTTTTTATCTACTCAGAGCATCATTAACCCAAAAATTTTATTAATAATTTATAATATTAAATGTTATTTAAAAGGCATAATTAAAAGATACCAACATTTTTATGTTCCAATGAAAGTCTCTTATTTATAGCTTTTTAAAAAAAAATTAAACATTGTAAAAAAATCCATTACAAAGCCAAAAGAAAAGTTGTTTGATATACTGAATAATATCATGTATTAAACATTGTAACATTTGTTTGATAAATAAATTTCATATTCCAATAAGAGAATATTAAATATCCTGTTATTATTAAACATATATCCCATTATCTACATGATATTATTCAGTATATAAATGAATTCAAATAAGTTTTGACAAAAAAAGAATTCAAATAAGTAATTAGAAATTCTCATCAAGGGTTAGTTTCCTTCCATTTATTAACAAGAGTCGAGATTTTTGAATAAGAAAAATGTATATTTTGAATAAAAGCTAGATGTATTTATATATATATATTATTATTTTTGGAAATTAGGAACATGATGGGACAATATGGAACATGAATTTGTCTAGCCTTGTTGCACATTCTAGTAAAATACATTTAATTTTAAAATGAAGTAAAAACAGTGTATTTTTCACAATACTGTAGACAATCTCGAGAATTTCTGTAAAAACAAAAGCTGGCAATTCTTGAGATGTTCTTTTGTTACTGGCAGTAATGTTTGAAAAAAAGATTGATGGTAAACAGATTCAATCAAAATATGAAAAGGAGAAATAAATGTAAATTTGAGAAAGATTAATAACTTGACTTGACTAGACATGGACCCACAGATGAGGGATGAGGCTATGGTCACTGTCTTTAGAGAGTGAATGATGCAGAGGACACGCACGTGGAGTCTGTTTCAACCCCACTGCCTATCTCTCTTATTTGTTCATTTAATACGCTCATTTCTTCTTATTGTTATTTTATTACAAATTCGTATTTTTACAACCTTAAAAGTATTTTGACAGATAGATGATTGATTTACTATAAAACTGAGAGACTTTGATCAACCAGAAATGTCCCGCGAGACTACTAACCAAAACTATTGGTGTGTCATCCTACATTTATATCACCACATGTCTATTTTAATTGTCTCCAACCAAAATAAGAGATAAATAACTAATATTTTATGGAAATAAACTAATATTCAATATGCATATAGGAATGTCAAACTGAGCAGTGTATCCTAATTATACCCTATAAATAATTAAGTTATCAAATATAAAATTGAATCCGACCTTAAATCGTTTAGAGTTGGCTAACCAGAATGTTGGGATCGAATTATATAGTTTTTGATTATGTTTATATATGTCGATTAGTCAATTTTGTGATTTTTTTTTTCTGAGGCAAGTTTGATTCTAGTTTGAGGAAAAGTGGGGGGAGTCAAATGTGTATAAATAGATATGTCAGTAGAGAAAATGACTGAAACGATTTAACGAGTGATTAATTAGTTGGCTGACTTTATTATTCATCAAATGTTGTGATCGTTCTTTCTGATTAGTAATTGTTATTATCTGACATATGTCAAATATGTACAACGCCTTTTTACAATTGTTTCTTTTTCCTTTTCTTTTTCGTGTCTTGATTCTTCATTTCTTATATGTATTAAATACTGGCCGAGACTTTTGATTATAAGTTATTGTTAAGATCCCGAGTGTAACTTACATATATCTAATACTAGGGGTGTGCCCGCGCTACGCGCGGGTTGTTTGTATATTTGTGTAGTTTACAATTTTATATTATGTTGAATATATAGTTTTTATTGTATTGTTTTTGGGATATTCGTACAAATTTCTATTCGTCTCCAAATTTGAATTCCCTGACGAACCCTTGTTTTTTAAAATCATATGAAGAGACAGTTCGAGTAGTTAAGTGATTTTCTTCGTTTTTCTTGCATTTTTAAATTTTTTTACAAAACCTCTGGTATAGTATTGGGTGTCGATTTTATAATCATGAATATATAATAACATGTATGTTATATTTAGAGGTTGTATATTGTAACCAAAAATGATTATCGATCCCTGCCCATTATTATTTAGAATAGGAAAATAAAATAATGAACCACTTATTAGTTTAGACGGAAACTTTTGGAAAAAAAAAATAGAAAACTTAAAACATCACAAACTGGGTAGGTCCTTTCTCTTACTTGCCGACGTCTTCGTTCGCCTACTTAATGAAAACAAATTTTTCAATTTGCTTATAATAAAAGCAAGCGTCACACCTATTGCGCAAGTTGTCTAGGTGGCAAGTTATGGTTGCTCTTTTGTTCACGTAAGCGGTCCTGTAAGACTGAAGTTGTGTCTGTTATGCCATGGATTGATCTTTTGATCCTTCTCCAGCAGTTGTCAGCTCTTGATTTGTTCTCTCTCCATTGAAGCGAGTCTAGCATTGCTTCTCCGATCGCTGGCTCTCCACTACATAACATAATTATACCGTAAAGATAAATAGCGTTATCGTAAAAACCCTCAGCTGCAATGCGTATATGGTCCAAGCCCACGTCCCTGTTCTGGTTCTCGAAATATTCATGTATTCCATGTATGTAGTGAGCATGCAAGTTACAGCTGGCGAGGCACCGTTCCATAAGTATGTGATATCTGTTGAACGTGGCTCGTGGATGAACGGTTAGCGGGTGGAGATTGAGGTTCCTGTAGACATGAGGAACAGCGGCAGAGCTGGATAGAGGAGGGATGGCGGCCAGGAGATTGCGGACTCCCCTCCTGCTGTGTATACCTACACGCGAAATAATCTCAGTCTGGAGATCAGTTGGCAAGCGTTCAATGTTAGAGGTAACTTTGTTTTCCTTTTTTTTTTTTTTGTGACACAAGTAACTCTGTTTCTCACCATCTTGATTTTATGAGTTTTTGCTTTTAGTGTGAAAGTGCTTTCCGTAGTGAGGGAGGTGATTAATTTATATGGATATGTGAACGTCTGATTTGATGAAATCACGTGGAGTTATGATATACCATGGACACCAAATCTTAGGGTGTTTATTGCATATAGGCGTGAGTTCAAAAATTATTAGTTGTCTCTAATGTTTTTATGGGAACTATATGAGATTATGGATTTTTTAGTGGTTTAATTTTAAGAGTGTTTAGTGTGGATATTACACAGGTGTGTTTAGAAGATTTTAAAAGGGGCACAAACCATGAGTATGTTTTTGGAGTTAAATTTTGAGAATTCTTAAAGAAACGTGTGGCCGAAGGAAGCTCTGAAATAGATAAAAATTGTATGAGGACAGTATTAGATATTGTTAAAGGCCTGAAGGCGAAGTCCTTTTATAAATTATTAGAGGAGATGCCTCAACACTTGGGTCTTTAGTCTAATTATTATACAATTCAAAGTAGGTTAGGATACATATGTAAGCTTTGATGCTGTGAATTTGAATTTGGGTTCTCAGGTCAATTCGAGTAATTTCGTGTGTATTAGATTAGAATAAAGCATAGATTTGACGTCATTTAGAATTAAGTTGAAACACCTTTTTTTTTTAACGCTCGAGTATGTAACTAAACAAACTGACTGTAAATTAATCAAAGTAGTTTCAATATTGGATCACCATCTTATGAATACTGTCAGTTCCTGTCTTCGTTTGTAGTAAGAACTGGACGGGATCCTACGATGTTCCTGCAACAAATGGAGCTAAGATCAGGATGCTACATAATGTTTTGACGTAGAAGTATATTTTTAAGATTGGGTCTTAAGTGACTCACTTGTTCTGAGATTAGTGAATATTTCTCTGTAGACAATATTAGTAACAACGTCTTTCCTTGTCGTGTTCTCACTGTCATCAAGTATCTTCAATCCATCTGGAGTCGTGACTCGTGAGAGCGCAACGTACAACTGGCCATGACTAAATACTGGTCTTGGAAGGTAGAGTGCAACCTGTTTTAGACTCTGTCCTTGACTCTTATTTATAGTCATCGCATAACACAGTCTGATTGGGTATTGCCTTCTGCGGAAAGTAAACGGATGTATACTGTCTGTTGGGGACAACTGTATCCTTGGGATCAAAACTCTATCTCCAACATGAGTCCCTGTTAAAAGCTCAGCTTCTAGAACTCTGTGCCCCAGCCGTGAAATAACCATCCGTGTTCCATTGCATAGCCCATTATACTGGTCGAGATTGCGTAACATCATCACAGGAGCCCCAACTTTCAGACATAGTTTATGGGTTGGCAAACCTTGAAACTCCAGCGAGTTTAAGTATTCTTGAGTGTAATTATTTGTCCAGTCCTCCTCTGGTGTGCTCTCAAAAGCAACACTATCAGAACTTAAATACTCTTTCTCTGCCGATGGAACCTTAGATAGAAGGTAGGAGTTGATCTCGTGGGCACTGGCGTTTGTTGGTGCTAAGATAGCTCTCTCTGTTAAGAAGGTTCTGTTTAAGTAGTTATTAACGAAGTTTGGGTAAGCAGCATCTGAGATCGTCTGATGCGGAAGACCAGAGCTTGGAAGCATGAATTCATCTCGTATTATAACCTGGTCACCTTCCTCTTCACATCTACCCTCTGTTGCCACAGTTGGCGCTGTTCCATTACCAACTTCTAGTATCCACTTCGCAAATTCTTTGTCAGCTTGGCTCAGTCTCATGTTGATGGTTAAAGTGCAGATCTGTGCAAAGGGCCATAGGTATGACTTACTGATTGAAGCCTTGACTGTGTCATGCCTAGAACCCTGAGTTATCACAGGCAAAATCTGTCTGAAATCACCCCCCAGAAGCACGGTCTTTCCACCAAAAGGTTTATCAGCAGCTGCTGGATCCTCCATAGCTTGTAGGTCTCTAAGTGTGCGGTCCAGCGTTTCAAAAGCCTGACGGTGAGCCATAGGAGCCTCGTCCCATATGATCAAGTCTGTTTTGGAAATCAGATTTGCCAACATAGAACCATATTTAATCTCACACATTGTTGTCTCCGTCAAAGTGAGAGGGAGTTTGAAGCGAGAGTGGGCTGTTCTTCCTCCTGGTAATAACAATGCTGCAATCCCAGCTGATGCCACAGGTATGACAACTTTACCAACTGATCGGAGTTTTGCAATGATTGTTTTGTATAAGAAAGTCTTCCCGGTCCCTCCAGCGCCATAAACAAAGAACAACTGGCCGGCTTTGTTGTTGACAGAATCAAGGACCGAGCTGTAAATGCTTTTTTGGTCCTCATTCATGGTGCTAAAAAGTATCTCATGCTCTGCTGCTTCTTTCTCACGGTCATAGTTTAGCTCATGCCGCAGGACCGTGTTTGATATTTCCTGAAGAACACTGCTGTTTGGCTTTGGCATACCGGGGAAATCAGCTAGAGATTTATCATTCTCTTTTAGGAGTCTTTCAATCTCCATTAGTGTATACTGTTTCAGCTCCTCATCCTGTAGAATCAAGCCCGGAAAGTTGAATTCTCTCTGTTTCATATATAAGATATCTTCAGCCAATATGTTCCACACGTGATCCCAAAGCTTCGGAGGGTTTCCAACTTCACAGTAGATCAAGATAGTGATGAATAACCTCCTTAGCTGACGACCTGTTGCCCAGTAGGATGGTTCAACTATAGCATCATGCCATTCCATATCGTCGTCCAATAAACCTAGCGCATAGCATGCATCCCGATACTCCTCAAACGTTGTACCTCCTACAGTGGCGAGGTGCTCAAAACCAAAGGCCCCTTTAACAACGTTGACGATGATTCTAAGGTAGTATAAGTCGCCTGCAGCTGGATGAACATAGGCGACTCGTCCTATTGCTGTGCCCTGCTTTCTTGGTGTCCATTCTTTTATGTCACTGTGGTACACAAACCGAGATGGAAACTGAATGTACGTAAGTTCTCTGGCCTCTTCATATTTCTGGTTTGCCTCAAAATACGCAGTGAGCATTGTTTTCTCGATATCATCCCTTGAGAGAACTTCTTCTAATCTCTTAGTTGGATCAATGACAACTCTGTGCTTTCCTGGAAGGTGAAGTGTGAGTTTCATCACTGAAGGCTCGTTGTGGTGGATGTGGAAAGAAAACAGACGCCATGAGGCTTCACAAGCTGAAATATACCGGCACTCCTGAAATCGATCTATCTCATCAAGCTCAAGATGCTGTTTCTTTTTCTCGATTTCTTCTGTGCTCTTCCCCTTTTCCTGAAGCAGTAGCAGTGCTCGGTCTACACCCTTTGTTATGTATTTGAAGAGATATTTGATAGCGCTGGTCTTGCAGCACCACTCTACATTGATGTGTGCTTGATATTTTTTAAGGAGGGGGAGGTTATGTGGCACGACGTATTGATTGTCTAGCTCTACTGTTCCTTTCAGAACGTATGAGCTACTCTGAGCTCGTCTTTTGTAAACAACAAAGCCAGACTTGTCAATCTTTGTGGTGTTTGAGTAGTTTTTCGGGTACTTCTTTGTGCACTCTCCTTTCTCCATGCAGGGTGATTGAGGGCGTTTGTTTCCACATGGCCCGTGAACCATGTGCCTCTCAACCAACTCGAAACCCTCTCTGTCTGTGTCTTTGTCAGGTAGTTCAGCTGTTATGTACTGATCAATAACTGCAGCAGTGGATTCTCCTTTAAAACCTTCGAACCACAGAAGAATATGGGCGTGTGGGAGTCCCCGTTTCTGGAACTCAATTGTGTATACAACTGTATAGGTAGGAAAAATATGTGGTTAGTTGAGAAACCGAGTAAAATCTGAGAAGGCTAGATTAAATGTGAATGAAACATAGCTTATAAAATACCTGCAGCCGTTTTTGGGAAAAAAACCCCTTTCTTAAAGTCAGACAGCATCTCGTTTAACTTGAGCTTAAAAACTCTGCACTCAAGGTCTGGTCTGTTGTTGGGTGAATCGCCTCCATAGGCGTCTAGGTGTTCTTTCAGTTCAACCCAATTTGGGTTAGCTGTGAATGTGATGAAAAGGTGGGGGTTACCATAAAAACGACAGATAGCCATGGCATCTTGATATTTCTCAGACATGTAGCGTGGTCCTGCAGTGAATGAAGAAGGCAATATGACTTTTTTCCCTAGGTGGGCAGCATCCGTATCTCCACTTTCTAAGGCGTCGCAGACGTTTGTATATAACTCAGCCCGGAGTTGTTTCTGGTTAAGTCTGAGAAATCGAAGCCTCTCCTGTTCTGTTGCAGTGTAAGTATCGACAATATACTGGTGCAGTAGCTTTCCTGACTTGATGATAGTCATACCCTCAGATGGCCTCGTTTGGATCTGGTGAGCGTAGTACTCTCTCATAGTCATACATTCTCTTTTTATTTTAGAGTTTACAGACACATCATAGGGAATTCTCTCGTCATAACCGTACTCTCCGTATGGAAAGAGTAATGGGTACTGAAGGCTCATGAATAGAGGATGTAAATCACTTATCCTCTGGAGCTTTGATGATTTGTACTCAAGCACAATGTCTTTACCTGCAGCTTCTGAATTGAAATCACCAATTATTAGGCCACCAATCTCTCCAGCAGTTGGCAAGTCATATTGCCTTCCTCTATGCTTCTGATTAACTAAAGTGATACTGAACTCAACTGCATCACCAGATAATAGACGATCCCTTGCATGCCGGAAAGTTTTGGCTAGGTGATTATTCTCATCCAGCATCTTGATTAAACCAGCTATCAAATTGTCATCAATCTCCACAGAAGATGTACCTTTGCTGAAAGCCTTCTTCCTGTTTGTTACCTCATTCTCTGTGTCCACTATATACAACTGCAGAAACTGTGGAGTGTTGCCTTCGGGTGGGAGAAGAGAGCCAATCCTGTGGTGGGTTTGTCCATGGAGCCTAAATGCAAAGGGACCAGGAGTGCCTGTCACAGTGTGATCAATCTGACCACCCATTGATGTGAATGATAACATTCCATTAGCCACTCGGATCTGTAGCATAAAACTGGGTCTATCAAGAAGTTCTTTAAGTGGCGATGGTGGCTGACGCCTAGGTGGTAGCTTAACACGTCCTTGCTGACAGCATATGCTAAACATTCTGGGGGAATTTCGTGTCTCCTTCACAACAGCTTCACCAACCCAGACAATAGCTTGACAAGCAGAGCATGTTACTAATTCCCACTTATTATCATCTGGTTTTCGTCTCTTTACTGCAATTTTAAAAACTTTTGTGAGTCACAATTGCACTGGTAAGTGTTTGTTTCATGAGGAGCTAGTTTTTTAATACCTTTACGGCTTCCACTTGCAGAAAGAGTCGCTGGTGAGAGAAAAAAAATTTAGTAGGTTTCATAACATTTAGTTGCAAGTTTTTGAAGATGTGCTTAGCTTGCCTTGCTGTGGTAACTTGTCACGTTTACTTCTGCGGATTTGTTGTCTTCTCTGTCGGGCTTGTCTTCCATTAGCCACTGTGATGGTAAAAGAGTCCAAGGAAGTGTGTGATACAAAATCTGGAAACAGATTTTATAACATATAAGCATTGCAGATGATTTACCAGCCAAGAGAGCTTCATCTGATAGTTGGCCGATCAAGGTTGATGGTGTGAGTGATAGATGTTGCTCTTGAAACCAAGGTCTGTGTAGATCAGGTGCTGGACGACCAGAGTTTAAAGAACATGAATATGTCATAATACTTAGTAGTAAAGTAAAGGATGAAGTTTGTTTACGACTTACAAATTTTTTTTTTATGGCTTTTTTTGGTTATAGATGATGACGATGATGCTGTAGAACCTTCAGAAACATTAAGGTTTTTGGGAGGTCTCCCTCTCCTTGCTTTGCCTTTTACTTCAACTTGAGCCTTCACCATGTCTTCTGTGAACTTCGTTTGTTGAGGGATCTTAGTTAGAGAGTTTGCATCAGAACAGTGAAGAGGAAAAATATGAGTATATACGTCTGTAACGGCTGTCAGTTGAAATTACTTTTCATTTGCATTGCTAGTTAATCTTCACTTGGGAGTCGTATAGACACCATTTACCAGTTATTATTAATTAAAGGTGAAACAATTTTTAAAAGCAAGAAGTCACAGTTTCGTCAATCTTTTCTTCTACACAACACACTAATATGTTTGTTTCTGGTAATTGAAATCTAAATAGTTTTCTCCGTGAATATTTTCATAACCAATTTATAAAGGAAAGGATGATGAAATGTATAGTGAATTTGGTTGTTTTTTTTTTGAAAAACAATGAATTTGGTTGTTGCGCCTGCAGGGATGAGTAATGCTTAATAGGAAAGAGTCTCTGGAGATGCATGGTCGATGTGCTTCTTGCCAGAAACATTACTGTTCGACACCTGTCTTGTTTTTTGTCGAAGGTGGGAATCTGTCTCTTTGCTTGTACTGCAAGGAAGCATGGTTTTATTCTGTTCTAATATTATGATGATGGCTGTGTGTTTAGATCGTAGTTAAAATGTAATGTTTTTATAGCATAAAGTATAGATGCGAAGTTAATGGAATATTATAACTGTTGTAACTTATGGTAACAAAAAGATTGGAAAAACTTCCAAGCTGGGTAGGTAGAAGATTAAAACTGTTGTAAAGCAAAATGTATTAAGTTGGATGACTGCAAAGTTTTAATCACAACATGTCAACATTAAGACTGTCTTTATAACGAAAGAGAGTAGTAGATTTATATAATATAAAGAACAACCACATTTTTTAAAAACCAAAGACAAATAGTTCAGAACCATATAGAAAATACTAAAGCATAACACTTTGCTTTGAAAGAAAAAGAGAAATAGTCCACGGGGAAAATGGGAACACTAAAACATAATTAGAATCAGAAGCAGTTGTGGTTGTTCTAGCTGTGGAGTGATGGTCTCATTCCACATGTGCCTTTTTCGGGGCAGTTTTGTCGTCATCGTCCTGGTCTTTGGCCGGTGGTGGACGTTTACCAGTTGAAGCATCAGATGTAGTTGGCTTATCTGCTCCAGTAGAAGTGATTCCAACGTTGCCAATTGTTCCATGTGGCAAATCTCCAGCCTGAGCATCGGCAGGAACAGTTCCATCTTCCTGTGAATTATGCAACAAACACATATATTAGTTATTGGTCTCAGCAAGTAAGTAACATATTTCGCTACATATGAGGACCCACAGTTACCACAAAGGCTGGCATGGGCGCAAGCACTCGCTCAGGAAAGATGCGAGATATGGTGAAGGTCTGGTGCTTCGAGGAGAAATTGAAATCGTTCAATTTGAGCTGGAAAGTGTAGGTTTTTCCAACAATATCAGCAAGGGACTGAGGAAGTTCTGTGTCAACCTGAGCATCAACCCCTATCCCCTGCAGACAGAAAACATAGTTTTATAAGTAGATATTATCAACAGCCATAGCACCAAGTAGTAGCGATGGGACTGATGTAAGGTCATACCACAATCTGAGCAGCCTCAGAAGCTTGAAGGTTGGTTAGTTTAGCCATCTCTGTATCAAAAGCTAGGAAAGATGCAGTATCAGTGTTGTCTGACACAGACAATGCGACTCGGTACCTATTTCATACATCATTAGCGAATGCAACTATATGTTAATTGCTTCTACAATGCTAAATACACACAAATTATATGTTTCTCACCTGAGTGCCGCAACAGCATTAGTTTCATTACATGATAAACATGTGAAAGAAGATATCTCTCGGACAAGCTTCTTTGAACACCCGGAGCAGCCAATATAACACCAACCTTCATCTTGCTGGATACCAGTAACCTTAGCGGTGCAAAGAAACTCTATTATCTGTCAGGGATTGAAGATGGAGACCAGTCATAAAAATCACATCAGTCTGTTTTATTACAAAAAATTGGCCACGTTTAAATATAAACGAAGAAGACTTCACCTGAGACTCAGCGGTGATAATAAACTGGTTAAGCTCGGAGAGGGTCATTGGTTCAATCTTCTGGGCATGAACCACCTTTGAAGTAGATTCTCCTGGGACTGCTCCATGACCTGGTAAGCTGAAAGGAGAAGGAAAGCAAATACATTCACCAAATGAGGAAATTAAGAGTTGCTCTACTTGCAATATCAAAAACTTGAGTCACTCTAAATAGAATCATGAGACGTACGTGTCAAACAGTTTTTTTCCAGCAGCTGTCTCAGAGTCAAAGTAGAGATGTGTGGAGGAAGTAGCATTCAAAAATAAACGACCTGACAAAGAGCCAAAAAAAAGGAGATATCAAGTCCAAAACAAATAGAGTCTGCCATGCATCTGACGATTATATGTATGAATGCATAAAAAACGCCTACCCCCAACTATCTTAGGATTCACGCCCGTAGCAATTATGACTTTCGGCTCTCTCCCATAGCTGTCAAATTTGGTGTGAAACGCAAGCGCCAATGAGTCAAACATACTCACACAAACGTTCTCACCACTGCAAAGAAAAATTAGTGTACAGTCAATTGAAGTTATTCGTTCAAACATCCCTTAAAACAACCATTATGTTAAAAAAAATAAACCTTTCAAGACGCAGAGTGAGCATCACACGCTGTGCACCTGCTATACGGTCCGTGATTGTGCTTCTGATCGCACTCAATTCACCAATTATGTCTAACAAACAATTAAGAGGGCAACGTTAGCACATGCTATAACACAACAAAACAAAAATACTCAGCATAAAAATACATACCAGGAAGTTGTTTCCCAGTGTTTGCGAGCTCAAGTAACCGACCATATGGCATGAATCGGAAAAGCTCCGTAGGTATGGGCCTAGCAGACGCCGTTATCTTCTCAAGAGAGGTTCCTTCATTGAACCGAATCGAGAAAGGAGCATCACACAAACGGAAATTAGTGTTGCTGCGTGTGACGTCAAATCCGGTTAACGTGTACAGAGAGCCCTCGCTGAGACGTTTCCTGAACCTAAGCTGACGGTTCGCACTAACAGATCCTTGCGTAAGCGTTGACTGTCATTTAGGAGAAATTAAAACATTAAGAGAATGGCTATGGAACAATCGCTAAAAGTTGAAAACTTCTTTCATTTAGGAGAAATTAAAACGTTAAGAAGAAATCGCTAATGCGTCACAGATAACCTAGATCATCTTATAGCTATCGATCAATCACTTAAAGAAGAAAACTTTACAGAATATGAGCAATCCCTAGAAGCGTAAAACTTATCAGAATATTAGCGGAGTAAACTGTAAATCAGATTATGAAAAGAGGCTTACATTCTCATCGACAAAGAGCATGTCAACACTCATCAATTCACCACCTTTTCTCACATTTCTCGCCTCCCAGTATCGGAGTAAGCGAACCTCCGCGACGTTCGAGCACCGTCCTGCATTCAGATCGGCAAGAAGGACTTGGGGATTCGCCATTGTAATAACCGGAAATTGAACAGAGTGATCTTCTGGTTCTCGTCGAAGCTGTGCTGCTCATGTCTGGATGAAGAGGTATTTATACCCGAAGCTCTGCTGAGTTTCTCAGGGAAGCGAAGGCGTCGGATTGAATGCTGAGAAGTGGGGAAATCGCGATTTAACACGAAGTAAAGAAGAGCAAAGCGAAACGTTGTAACGCCCATGGCGTCATCATCGACTCTCATCTGCATTGGCGGCGGTAAGAAGGAAAGACCTAGAGGAAGAGGCGAGTCCGGGCCTGGAGGATTAATGTTTTGTGATGGGCCTCAAATTAAAACACAAAATCCAATTAAGTTAACAAAACCCAATCGTAAATTTTATCCAGTGAGAAGACGACACATGTCATTTTTTCCCCCAAGGAGATAAAAAAGCTGACTTTATTGGTATAGATAACAATGTTTAGAATATATAGAGAGACGTTTATTCCCACTAAAACCAAGAATACTATTTATACATTCGTTGATTGAAAATTGAGTATCAAAAAATCAAAACCCGATCAATTAGCATCAACACGAATATAATTATAGGTTGTGGAAAATTGGTTTGGAAGAATTCATAGGGACAATCAGCTATGGAAATGTATCACCAACACGAAATATTAATATATGTACGTTGTATATATTGTTGTTTAATGTTCCTAACACATGAAAATGAGATACCAAACATCCTTTAACGACAATTGTCGGTCTAAAACTGCAAGATTTTCTATAGAAAATTATTTTTTATTGGTTGTTCTATTCCGGTCTGGTTACATAAACCACTTATAACTTGAGTAATATAATGGCCTTTCGACATAAAAAAAACGATAATTTTCTATCAAATGAGATAACACCAATAGCGGAAACAAAGTAGAAGCAACATAATTTTCCTATATACTATATATATATTTATATTATATAGCACTGTATTTGGTTTTGTTTTGGGTATATACCCTAGATGGCTAGATATATACCCCCCCTCCAAAAAAATGTTTCATAAAAAGGATGTTGGATTCTTTCTTTGTCAAAAGTTGGATTTTATCATGTGGATCTCGTGATCTACCGTAGATCCATGGATATGGATTAATCACCTGTCAATAATAATTCAATCTATTTATTATTTTGATATCACGTACGTACAAAACATATAGTATATGTAACTTCTGAGTTCTAGTTCTGAATCGCTGAATTTTCGCTAACTGTGCAACTAATTCTGCGATCGACATGAAGTTAACAGTAACGACGAAAACTGACGTCCATTTTCAATTATTGGAAAAATCGAAAAAGGGTTGTATTATTATGAAATTTATGCATGAAACGCAATAAATACAATTTCTTCTTTTTCCATTCATCTCGATCACTGTACGTTATAAAGCAAAACATATTTATTTGAATAATTGTACAGAATGAAAATCACGTAGCCCTATCTTCTATTACCACAAATAACGAAAAATTCTCAAAGGGAATACTTTAGAATGTAAATAAAATTCCAAAAATAAAAACACAAAAGATATAAAGCAAAGAAGAAAATAAAAGTCCATGCTTTCATATTCATATCGCTTTAACCATCTCCCTCTCTCTCTCTCTCTTCTCTCACTCAGACACAGACACACAGCTAAAGCTTCCCATCTGAAAGGAGTTTCATGTCCTTAAGGACCATATAACCTATCTCTCTCTAGGAATAAAAAAAACAGAAGATAGAGAGAGAGAAACTATGGCTCACATAAAGATCTAATAGAGACCATCACAACCCCACCACAACCATCTTTGATCATCATCATCATCATCAATATGGATCCTGATCCAGATCATCATCAAAGACCAAACTTCCCTCTCCAGCTTCTTGATTCTTCTTCCTCCTCTTCCACTTCCTTAGCTATCATCCCATCAGCTTCGTCTTCCGAACCTAACTCCGACCCTAACGTTCTCTCCAAGAAACCACCTCCAAAGCGAACCTCAACAAAGGACAGACACACCAAAGTCGAAGGCCGGGGCCGTAGGATCCGTATGCCGGCCATGTGCGCCGCACGTGTCTTTCAGCTCACACGCGAGCTCGGTCATAAATCCGACGGTGAAACCATCGAGTGGCTTCTCCAGCAAGCTGAACCGGCGGTTATAGCCGCTACGGGGACTGGAACCATTCCGGCTAACTTCACTTCTCTTAATATCTCACTTCGTAGCTCAAGATCCTCTCTCTCTGCTGCTCATCTTCGTACAACTCCGAGCAACTATTACTTCCACTCGCCTGCGATGGCTCAACATCATCATCAGCAGCAGCTTCACCAGGTGCGTCCCAAGAATGAGTCGGATTCTTGTTCTTCTTCTCAGCTCGTAGATCACAACCAGATGGGGAATTATCTAGTACAGTCAACGGCTGGATCTTTGCCTACTAGCCAGACTCCTGCCACGGCGCCGTTTTGGAGTAGTGGTGATAATACGCAGAATCTATGGGCTTTTCATCATTCCGGTGACGTTTACAACACAAGCAGCGGTGGTGGTGGTGGTGGCGGTGGAGCGGGGGGTGGAGGAGGAGTACATTTGATGAACTTCCCAGCGCCGTTTGCTTTGTTTTCCGGACAGCCTTTGGCGTCTGGTTATGGAGGAGGTGGTGGAGGAGGAGGAGAACATAACCATTACGGAGTTTTGTCGGCGTTGAACGCTGCGTACCGGCCGGTTCAGGAGACGGCAAACCAGCAAAACCATGGAGATCATCATCACAACCATCAAGAAGATGGAAGCACAAGTCATCATTCCTAGGCCAAAAAAACACACACAAACAATATATCTGTGAGATTTATTTTATTTTTTATGTCCTTTCGTTTGTTTGATTGTTTTTAAACAAGCGTGTTTTGTTTTGTTTTGCATTGCCTTTTTCATATGGAGTATTTTTTTTCTTTATAAACTTCCACGAGTTCTGATCGAGTTTCATTATTCTTCTGAATATTGTATCAAGTACGTAAGAACGTGATTTTTGATATGTTTTAGTATGTAGCATTTGTCTTGTGAAATGTTTTTCTCTTTACTCTTGAGTGTGATGTGAAGAGTATTCTAATGAGACATATATAATACTTGATTAGGGTTTCTGAACCATTTTATATGTGTATAACTGTTAATCAACAAAACATTTACCATGCCAAATAAGATATATTACAGTTCTTTGTTTGTTCATGGTCTGATCCTTTCCACCATATTGTCTCGAAAGATACTTCTCCTGTGTGGATTACATCCTAGTATTTTCAATATATTGACTGGTCTATCAATCTATACAAAGATATTGTTGATATATATGTGATGTTATATATAGTAAGAAGATCATATAGTTCAAATTAAACCACATTAAAATGTGATTTTTGGTTATTAAAAGTTTGCTAATGAGGAGTTGATATGATGACATATCAATGCCAAATAGTTTATCCACGAATATTGAAATAATGTATGCTAGAACGGAATTTTATAGATTTGATATATAAATATAATAAGCAAGTTATCAAACTATTATTGATGGTTATAGATTCCAGCTTGATTTTTTTATATATATCTAATAATATTTCGTTGATAAATTTTCAATATACAGAACAAATACGGAAGTATATGTAACATGCGTGATAAATGTATCGCTGCATCTTGTATCGGTCTTAATGATCAGATTTTACTTGCGCTATATACAGTCTTTACTTGCATGGGTGTGTATACGGAAACGAATGTATACCGAAAGGTGGATGTATCAACGAGCATGGGAATTGGTACGTTAGCAATTTAAAATTACACCACACATACTCATATACATATACAATTAGTATGTTAACAGAATAAACAATTGCTCTGCAAAATAAAATAATAAAAACTTTCAAATATAATAGTATTGGAACTTCTATAGATGGGGGCCAAGTGCCAACCATTCCTGAAAACATAGGCCTGTCGGTTATATAATCTCATACACATGATAATTGATATGCCAAGCATATTTATTGGTTTAAATAAGCGTTGATCTTAATCATTTTAAAAGAGTACAAATTCATTTGGCAAAAAGAGTGTGCAAATTCAAGTTGATCTCAGTAACAAATATATGAATAAACTAAATTAGATTTGACGATAATAATAGAGAAGAATATGGAGGCACCGATGATCTCATGAATCTTCTTTGATATTTTTATATCGTTGTTTACGTATTACTTTATAGATAAACAATAAGATACGAGTCATGACCGATCACTGTGTTTTATGTCGGCGTCTTATTTTATAGTAAAAAAAGAAATCTGAAAAAGGAAAGGACACAAGTAGGAGAATAGTAACCTGGCATTACCTTATAGGTCCAAAAGAAATGAAAAATGTCTCTAAAGCATGCTTAAAAATAGATCTTTGGATCTACGTAGTTTATATAATGTGGAAATTCTATCGTATAGAAGTGTATCCATGTGGACTCTTTGTTTTTGACCTGGAAAATATTAGATGATCATATCATAACGTCACTTGCTTCTCTACTTTGTTTAGACTTTAGATCAAGCTTCACTATTATAATATGAAAACCTTTCTAAATATTTTTAAAAAGGTTTTTCATATTAAAATATTTATGTTTGGGGTGTTTCTCGATATTCCTAACTATATGCATACAAAATCAATTATAAAATAACTTCTAAATAAAATTACTAAGAGTAACAAAACAGTGGAACCAAATCAAAATCGTTAATAAAACCGTGTCTAATTAAAACCGAACCAAACTACTGATGTAATTTAAGATCTATCTTGTTGTAGATTGCTGGGGAAAAGATGCGTAGCATGGCTGTGTCAAGCGCTTGGGAACCAGATGCTAATGAACATATCTCTTTCATCTTTGAGTTGAAGAGATTGATGAAGAGGAAAGCAGATAAATTAGATAATGAACATATCTCTTCACACCTGGTTATCAAAAAAAAGAAAAAAAAAAGAGGAAAGCAGATAAAAATGTACGAATAAACTAGATTGTTTACTTTCAGGGTACATATATATATATATATTGGTTCTTGACAAAAGTGATGTGCATTTATATGCATATATTGGTTCAGGCCGAAATGTTTTAAGAGAGGTTAGCTTTTCTTTTATCATTTCCATGCGTTGTTGAAATATATATGGTGTTCTGTATTTGCTCAGGCCCAGATTGCATGATACTTCCTCCATCCCCCATTGATTAATATGGGCTAGATAGAAACATGGGGTTCATAAAGCCCAAGTATTAAATGAAGCTAAGAAAGCGGTCAAGTATAGTTTGGACGGACATTTTGACGCATAATCTCATCTTATATCCCTCATTTAACTTTCTTAAAGGTATTTGATAAATCACTTCACACTTATACACCAGATAAATCAAATATAATTAATTTTTATGTCTTAACTCTGGAGTTAAAAATATACTAAATTTACTGAGTAGAAACTCGAGTCATGCTCAAGTAATATTTTTATAAATGTGTTTAGAAATAAACAATTGTCGGGGAAGGGTAAATTTTCGGTGCATCATTGCTCGAGGCTCGTGCAAACATGATTTGTTTTTGTTTCCCTCATTTTGCTTAGAAGTAAAAATAAGAAAAACAAAAAAAAGGAGTGGTCATAAAAGTCCAAGGTAAAAGCTGGACTCCATTCAACTTCTACACTGTGAGAAAGGAGAGAAGAAAAACACTGGAGAGTAGTAATAATGCCTTCTCATTCTGGAGATGACAATGTTCTTCAAGTTCTCATCAAGAACTTCGATGTTCTTGCTCTGTATGTCTCTTTCCATGTCTCTCTTCTTTACAGATCCTTATCTTGTTTTCTTTTTGATTTGTTAATTAGATCGTGTACCTTGTTTTTTTTTTTAGTATTTCTACTGAGTTCAACTACATTGTCTATGTTCTTGATTCCAGTTCTGAAAGAGAAACCATCTTCAGTTTTCTAACTGATTTATAGAGTTTAATTTTGTGTTTTAATTTATTTGAAAGTTGAAACTTGCTACTTTTTTTTGCTTCTACAGTCCATTGGTTGCTCTCGTCTACCCTCTGTAAGTGAAATCTCTCTCCGTATAATTTTGTATGTTGATTAAATGGGGGTAATTAGATGATTAAATTGATAGCAGAACTCACTTTTAAGCTAATTTGTGTGTTAGTTAGTTGGGGAATTAGAAGATTAATTTGATAGCAAAACTCACTTTTAAGCTAATCTTTCATTCAGATTGATATGATATGACCATTGGAAATTTGTAGGGGAAAAGATGCAAAAACTAAATCTTTGAAAATTTAAAATTCTGTCAATAAAGATTAGTCTTTTCTCAGATGCACGTATTTCCACACAAACCCACTTATAATCCAAGACACGAGGCATCATGCTTTTGGAGTATTCATGTAGTTACTATATTTAAATAACTAATTATGGTTACAAAAAATGAATAGATATGCATCAGTGAAAGCAATAGAGACAAAATCATTAGCACAAGACGAGCAATGGCTCACCTATTGGGTTCTCTACGCAATCATCTCCCTCTTCGAACTCATTTTCTCCAAACTCCTCGAATGGTTAGTTCTGTAACGTTACTACTATTTTTATGCTTGTGCAAACCATTTAGTTTAGGCTTACAAGCTTTGGTCATATAATAAACAACCAAATCTCTTTTTTCTAATAAGGTTCCCGATATGGCCGTTCTTGAAGCTGGTGGGGATATGCTGGCTAGTACTACCACAGTTTAATGGAGCAGAACACGTCTACAGACATTTCATCAGGCCATTCTACATGAATCCTCAAAGAGCTTCCACCAATATTTGGTACGTTCCTCAGAAGAAGTTCAACTTCTTTCCCAAACGTGACGACGACGATATCCTCACTGCTGCTGAGAAATACATGGAAAAACACGGCACCGACGCATTTGAGCGAATGATCGTCAGGGTAAATTCAAAATCATTTACATATATATTAACATGTGTATGGGTTGGTTGTTTATATTTAAATGTTTAATGGATGTTTTTTTTATGCAGAAGGATAGTTATGAAAGAGGGAGGAGAGGTGGAGGTGGAGGAAGCAATAACTACATGATCGTTGATGATGATTATAGGTACTAAGTTTACCAAGTTCTGGTCGTTTTGATCGGTCACTGATCTGATCTTAAACCTGTTTGGCTACATTATTCAGTTTGTAAGCTGGCTGTGTGACTTTTGTTTATGTCTATGACTTTTATAATTGCCAGGATTACGAATAAGTATCATCCTTATGTAGTTATATGTATCACGTGTTTTGTATTAGTAATAGAACTAGGATAGAGTGAATTATATAAAAATCATATAAAAAATATCGTATGGAAAAATAAAATATATATTCTTGATCGAATAAATATTTTTGGCCTTTATACAATTTTTTTAATTTTTTTTTTGTTAATTCCATGATTTGTTTACTGATGAACTGATCCCATTTTTAAAAATATTTTAGGCGAAAAAATCATTTATCGCATAAGAACCTAACGTTTAGGCCGAAGAATTTCACCCCTACTATTTGGTTACAATGAAACTATAGCAGTTCGATTTTATATCATGATTTAGCAATTTAAAAGTTAATTATGGTTATAAAAAGCTTACGTTCACTTGTCAATCTTATCTATCTTCAATATTTTTTTCATTTTTGTGTCGTTTTTTCCATTTTGGATATTGCTCGATATAAATATTGATCTAAAAAATCATATTTTAAGAATGTTTTCATTTTTGTAGAGAAATATTGTACATTTGAGATTGTGATTCAGAAATTAGGATAACAAGAATTTTTGTTGATAGATGAGTATTCTTTTATATTTTTTCATCAATAGGTAGTATTTTTTAGATAAAATTTTCAAAGATTCTATTTTAGGAAAGTTTTCATTTTTGTAGAGAAATATTGTACATTTGGGGTTGTGATTTAGAAATTAGGATAAGAATAATTTTTGTTGATAGATGAGTATTCTTTTAATTTTTTTGATCAATAAGTTGTATTTTTAAAATAATATTCTAAAATATTCTATTTTAGGAAAGCTTTTATTTTTATAGAGAAATATTGTGCATTTTGGGTTTTGATTTAAAAATTTGGATAACAACAATTTTTGTTGATTGATGCATAGTCTTTTAGATTTTTTGATCAATAGGTTCTATATTTTAGATAAATTTCTCAAAAATAATATTTTATGAAAGTTTTAATTTTTTGTAAAGGAATATTGTAGATGTGAAGAAATATTGTAGATTTTAAGATTCTAATTTAGAAAGTAGGATAACAATAATTTTGTTGATAGAAGAGTATTATTCTCATTGATTTTTTGATCAATATATTGTACTTTTAGATAATATTTCAAAATATTCTATTTTAGGAAATTTTTTCTTTTTATAGAGAAATATTGTACATTTTGGGTTGTGATTTAGAAATTAGGATAACAAGAACTTTTTTTGATTGATAAATATTCTATTAGATTTTTTGATCAATAGGTAGTATTTTTAAAATAATATTCCAAAATAATCTATTTGAGGAAAGTTTTTATGTTTATAGAGAAATATTGTGCATTTGGGGGTTGTGATTCAGGAATTAGGATACCAAGAATTTTTGTTGATTGATGAATATTCTTTAGATTTTTTTGATCAATAAGTTGTATTTTAAAAATAATATTCCCAAATATTCTATTTTAGGAAAATTTTTATTTTTATAAAGAAATATTGTGCATTTTGGGTTGTGAATTAGAAATTAGGATAACAAGAATTTTTGTTGATTGATAAATATTCTTTTAGATTTTTTGATCAATAGGTAGTATTTTTTAGATAAAATTCTCAAAAATTCTATTTTAGGAAAATTTTCATTTTTGTAGAGAAATATTGTACATTTGGGGTTGTGATTCAGGAATTAGGATACCAAGAATTTTTGTTGTTCTTTTGATTTTTCTGATCAATAAGTTGTATTTTAAAAATAATATTCCCAAATATTATATTTTAGGAAAGTTTTTATTTTTATAGAGAAATATTGTGCATTTTGGGTTGTGATTTAGAAATTAGGATATCAAGAATTTTTGTTGATTGAGAAATATTCTTTTAGATTTTTTGATCTATAGGTAGTATTTTTTAGATTAAATTCTCAAAAATTCTATTTTAGGAAAGTTTTCATTTTGTAGAGAAATATTGTACATTTAGGGTTGTGATTCAGGAATTAGGATACCAAGAAATTTTTGTTGATTGATAAATATTCATTTAGATTTTTTGATCAATAGGTAGTATTTTTTAGATTAAATTCTCAAAAATTCTATTTTAGGAAAGTTTTCATTTTTGTAAAAAAATATTGTACATTTGGGATTGTGATTCAGGAATTAGGATACCAAGAATTTTTGTTGATTGATGAATATTCTTTAGATATTTTTGATCAATAAGTTGTATTTTTATAATAATATTCCCAAATATTCTATTTTAGGAAAATTTTTATTTTTATAAAGAAATATTGTGCATTTTGGGTTGTGAATTAGAAATTAGGATAACAAGAATTTTTGTTGATTGAGAAATATTCTTTTAGATTTTTTGATCTATAGGTAGTATTTTTTAGATTAAATTCTCAAAAATTCTATTTTAGGAAAATTTTCATTTTTGTAGAGAAATATTGTACATTTGGGGTTGTGATTCAAGAATTAGGATACCAAGAAATTTTTGTTGATTGATAAATAATCTTTTAGATTTTTTGATCAATAGGTAGTATTTTTTTAGATTAAATAATTAAATATTCTATTTTAGGAAAGTTTTTATTTTTATAGAGAAATATTGTACATTTGGGGTTGTGATTCAGGAATTAAGAAACCAAGAATTTTTGATGATTGATGAATATTCTTTTGATTTTTTTTATCAATAAGTTGTATTTTTTAAAAAATATTCCCAAATATTCTATTTTAGGAAATTTTTTATTTTTATAGAGAAAGATTATTTGTGGATAGATGAGTATTTTTCCAGAGTTTTTCATTTTTCAGAGAAATAATGTGGATTTAGGTTTATGATTTAAAAATTAGGATAATAAGATATTTTTGGATAGATGAGTATTCTTTCATAATTTTTCATCAATATGTTGTATTTATAAATAATTTTCTTAAAAGCTGCAATTTTTGGAAAGTTTTCATTTAATAGAGAAATAATGTGGATTTGGGTTTGTGATTTAGAAATTAGGATAACAAGAATATTTCTGGATATATGAGTATTCTTTCAGAATTTTTCATCAATATGTTGTATTTTTAAATAATTTTCTTAAAAGTTGCTATTTTTGGAAAGTTTTCATTTTTTAGAGAAATACTGTGGATTTAGGTTTGTGATTTAGAAATTAGGATAACAAGATTATTTGTGGATAGATGAGTATTTTTCCAGAGTTTTTCATCAATAGGTTGTATTTTAAAATATATTTTGTAAAAACTGCTAATTTTGGAAAGTTTTCATTTTTTTTAGAGAAATACTGAGGATTTAGGTTGTCATTTTGAAATTAGGATAACAAGATTATTTGTGGATAGATGAGTATTCTTTAAGATTTTTTCATCAATATGTTGTATTTTTAAATAATTTTCTTAAAACCTGCTTTTTTTTGGAAAGTTTTCATTTTTAGAGAAATACTGTGGATTTAGGTTTGTTATTTAGAAATTAGGATAACAAGAATATTTTTGGATAGATGAGTATTGTTTCAAAATTTTTCATCAATATGTTGTATTTTAAAATATATATTTTTTAAACTGCTATTTTTGGAAAGTTTTCATTTTTTTTAGAGAAATATTGTGGATTTAGGTATGTGATTTTGAAATTAGGATAGAAAGATTATTTGTGGATAGATGAGTATTCTTTCAGAATTTTTCATCAATATGTTGTATTTTTAAATAATTTTCTTAAAACCTGCTATTTTTGGAAAGTTTTCAATTTTTTGAGAAATAATGTAGATTTGGGTTTGTGATTTAGAAATTAGGATAACAAGAATATTTGAGGATAGATGAGTATTCTTTCAGAATTTTTCATCAATATGTTATATTTTTAAATAATTTTCTTAAAAGCTACTATTTTTGGAAAGTTTTCATTTTTTAGAGAAATACTGTGGATTTAGGTTTGTGATTTAGAAATTAGGATAACAAGATTATTTGTGGATAGATGAGTATTTTTCCAGAATTTTTCATCAATAGGTTATATTTTAAAATATATTTTGTAAAAACTGCAATTTTTGGAAAGTTTTCATTTTTTTTAGAGAAATACTGTGGATTTGGGTTTTTGATTTAGAAATTAGGATAACAAGAATATTTGTGGATAGATGAGTATTCTTTCAGAATTTTTCATCAATATGTTGTATTTTTAAATAATTTTCTTAAAACCTGCTATTTTTGGAAAGTTTTCATTTTTTTAAGAGAAATACTGTGGATTTGGGTTTGTGATTTAGAAATTAGGATAACAAGAATATTTGTGGATAGATGAGTATTCTTTCAGATTTTTTCATCAATGCTGTATTTTTAAATAATTTTCTTAAAACCTGCTATTTTTGGAAAGTTTTCATTTTTTGAGAAATAGTGTAGATTTGGGTTTGTGATTTAGAAATTAGGATAACAAGAATATTTTAGAATAGATGAGTATTCTTTCAGAATTTTTCATCAATATGTTGTACTTTTAAATAATTTTCTTAAAAGCTGCTATTTTTGGAAAGTTTTCATTTTTTAGAGAAATACTGTGGATTTAGGTTTGTGATTTAGAAATTAGGATAACAAGATTATTTGTGGATAGATGAGTATTTTTCCAGATTTTTTCTTCAATAGGTTGTATTTTAAAATATATTTTTTAAAAATTTCTATTTTTGGAAAGTTTTCATTTTTTTTAGAGAAATACTGTGGATTTAGGTATGTGATTTTGAAATTAGGATAGAAATATTATTTGTGGATAGATGAGTATTCTTTCAGAATTTTTCATCAATATGTTGTATTTTTAAATAATTTTCTTAAAACCTGCTATTTTTGGAAAGTTTTCAATTTTTTGAGAAATAATGTAGATTTGGGTTTGTGATTTAGAAATTAGGATAACAAGAATATTTGAGGATAGATGAGTATTCTTTCAGAATTTTTCATCAATATGTTGTATTTTTAAATAATTTTCTTAAAACCTGCTATTTTTGGAAAGTTTTCATTTTTTAAGAGAAATACTGTAGATTTGGGTTTGTGATTTAGAAATTAGGATAACAAGAATATTTGTGGATAGATGAGTATTCTTTCAGAATTTTTCATCAATGTTGTATTTTTAAATAATTTTCTTAAAACCTGCTATTTTTGGAAAGTTTTCATTTTTTGAGAAATAGTGTGGATTTGGGTTTGTGATTTAGAAATTAGGATAACAAGAATATTTTAGATAGATGAGTATTCTTTCAGAATTTTTCATCAATATGTTGTATTTTTAAATAATTTTCTTAAAAGCTGCTATTTTTGAAAAGTTTTCATTTTTTAGAGAAATACTGTGGATTTAGGTTTGTGATTTAGAAATTAGGATAACAAGATTATTTGTGGATAGATGAGTATTTTTCCAGAATTTTTCATCAATAGGTTGTATTTTAAAATATATTTTTAAAAAATTTCTATTTTTGGAAAGTTTTCATTTTTTTTAGAGAAATACTGTGGATTTAGGTATGTGATTTTGAAATTAGGATAGAAAGATTATTTGTGGATAGATGAGTATTCTTTCAGAATTTTTCATCAATATGTTGTATTTTTAAATAATTTTCTTAAAACCTGCTATTTTTGGAAAGTTTTCAATTTTTTGAGAAATAATGTAGATTTGGATTTGTGATTTAGAAATTAGGATAACAAGAATATTTGAGGATAGATGAGTATTCTTTCAGAATTTTTCATCAATATGTTATATTTTTAAATAATTTTCTTAAAAGCTGCTATTTTTGGAAAGTTTTCATTTTTTTTAGAGAAATACTGTGGATTTGGGTTTGTGATTTTGAAATTAGGAGAACAAGAATATTTCTGGATAGATGAGTATTCTTTCAGATTTTTTCATCAATATGTTGTATTTTTAAATGATTTTCTTAAAAGCTGCTATTTTTGGAAAGTTTTCGTTTTTTAGAGAAATACTGTGGATTTAGGTTTGTGATTTAGAAATTAGGATAACAAGATTATTTGTGGATTGATGAGTATTTTTCCAGAGTTTTTCATCAATAGGTTGTATTTTAAAATATATTTTTTAAAAACTGCTATTTTTGGAAAGTTTTCATTTTTTTAGAGAAATACTATGGATTTAGGTATGTGATTTTGAAATTAGGATAGAAAGATTATTTGTGGATAGATGAGTATTCTTTAAGAATTTTTCATTAATATGTTGTATTTTTAAAAAAATTTCTTAAAACCTGCTATTTTTGGAAAGTTTTCATTTTTTTAAGAGAAATACTGTAGATTTGGGGTTGTGATTTAGAAATTAGGATAACAAGAATATTTGTGGATAGATGAGTATTCTTTCAGAATTTTTCATCAATATGTTGTATTTTTAAATAATTTTCTTAAAACCTGCTATTTTTGGAAAGTTTTCATTTTTTTAAGAGAAATACTGTAGATTTGGGTTTGTGATTTAGAAATTAGGATAACAAGAATATTTGTGGATAGATGAGTATTCTTTCAGAATTTTTCATCAATATGTTGTATTTTAAATAATTTTCTTAAAACCTGCTATTTTTGGAAAGTTTTCATTTTTTGAGAGAAATATGTAGATTTGGGTTTGTGATTTAGAAATTAGGATAACAAGAATATTTGAGGATAGATGAGTATTCTTTCAGAATTTTTCATCAATATGTTGTATTTTTAAATAATTTTCTTAAAAGCAGCTATTTTTGGAAAGTTTTCATTTTTTTAAGAGAAATACTGTGGATTTGGGTTTGTGATTTTGAAATTAGGATAACAAGAATATTTGTGGGTAGATGAGTATTCTTTCAGAATTTTTATCAATATGTTGTATTTTTAAATAATTTTCTTAAAAGCTGCTATTTTTGGAAAGTTTTCATTAAATAGAGAAATAATGTGGATTTGGGTTTGTGATTTAGAAATTAGGATAACAAGAATATTTCTGGATAGATGAGTATTCTTTCAGAATTTTTCATCAATATGTTGTATTTTTAAATAATTTTCTTAAAAACTGCTATTTTTGGAAAGTTTTCATTTTTTTGAGAAATACTGTGGATTTAGGTTTGTGATTTAGAAATTAGGATAACAAGAATATTTGTGGATAGATGAGTATTCTTTCAGAATTTTTCATCAATATGTTGTATTTTAAATAATTTTCTTAAAACCTGCTATTTTTGGAAAGTTTTCATTTTTTAAGAGAAATACTGTGGATTTGGGTTTGTGATTTTGAAATTAGGATAACAAGAATATTTGTGGATAGATGAGTATTCTTTAAGAATTTTTCATTAATATGTTGTATTTTTAAATAATTTTCTTAAAACCTGCTATTTTTGGAAAGTTTTCATTTTTTTAAGAGAAATACTGTAGATTTGTTGTTGTGATTTAGAAATTAGGATAACAAGAATATTTGTGGATAGATGAGTATTCTTTCAGAATTTTTTATCAATATGTTGTATTTTTAAATAATTTTCTTAAAACCTGCTATTTTTGGAAAGTTTTCATTTTTTTAAGAGAAATACTGTAGATTTGGGTTTGTGATTTAGAAATTAGGATAGCAAGAATATTTGTGGATAGATGAGTATTCTTTCAGAATTTTTCATCAATATGTTGTATTTTTAAATAATTTTCTTAAAACCTGCTATTTTTGGAAAGTTTTCATTTTTTGAGAAATAATGTAGATTTGGGTTTGTGATTTAGAAATTAGGATAACAAGAATATTTGAGGATAGATGAGTATTCTTTCAGAATTTTTCATCAATATGTTGTATTTTTAAATAATTTTCTTAAAAGCAGCTATTTTTGGAAAGTTTTCATTTTTTAAGAGAAATACTGTGGATTTGGGTTTGTGATTTTGAAATTAGGATAACAAGAATATTTGTGGGTAGATGAGTATTCTTTCAGAATTTTTATCAATATGTTGTATTTTTAAATAATTTTCTTAAAAGCTGCTATTTTTGGAAAGTTTTCATTAAATAGAGAAATAATGTGGATTTGGGTTTGTGATTTAGAAATTAGGATAACAAGAATATTTCTGGATAGGTGAGTATTCTTTCAGAATTTTTCATCAATATGTTGTATTTTTAAATAATTTTCTTAAAAACTGCTATTTTTGGAAAGTTTTCATTTTTTTGAGAAATACTGTGGATTTAGGTTTGTGATTTAGAAATTAGGATAACAAGAATATTTGTGGATAGATGAGTATTCTTTCAGAATTTTTCATCAATATGTTGCATTTTTAAATAATTTTCTTAAAACCTGCTATTTTTGGAAAGTTTTCATTTTTTAATAGAAATACTGTGGATTTGGGTTTGTGATTTTGAAATTAGGATAACAAGAATATTTGTGGGTAGATGAGTATTCTTTCAGAATTTTTCATTAATATGTTGTATTTTTAAATAATTTTCTTAAAACCTGCTATTTTTGGAAAGTTTTCAATTTTTGAGAAATAATGTAGATTTGGGTTTGTGGTTTAGAAATTAGGATAACAAGATTATTTGAGGATAGATGAGTATTCTTTCAGAATTTTTCATCATATGTTGTGTATTTTTAAATAATTTTCTTAAAAGCTGCTATTTTTGGAAAGTTTTCATTTTTTACAGAAATACTGTGGATTTAGGTTTGTGATTTAGAAATTAGGATAACAAGATTATTTGTGGATAGATGAGTATTTTTCTAGAATTTTTCATCAATAGGTTATATTTTAAAATATATTTTGTAAAAAATGCTATTTTTGGAAAGTTTTCATTTTTTTAGAGAAATACTGTGGATTTGGGTTTGTGATTTTGAAATTAGGAGAACAAGAATTTTTCTGGATAGGTGAGTATTCTTTCAGAATTCTTCATCAATATGTTGTATTTTTAAATAATTTTCTTAAAACCTGCTATTTTTGGAAAGTTTTCATTTTTTGAGAAATTATTTAGATTTGGGTTTGTGATTTAGAAATTAGGATAACAAGAATATTTGAGGATAGATGAGTATTCTTTCAGAATTTTTCATCCATATGTTGTATTTTTAAATAATTTTCTTAAAAGCTGCTATTTTTGGAAAGTTTTCATTTTTAGAGAAATACTGTGGATTTAGGTTTGTGATTTAGAAATTAGGATAACAAGATTATTTGTGGATAGATGAGTATTTTTCTAGAATTTTTCATCAATAGGTTATATTTTAAAATATATTTTGTAAAAACTGCTATTTTTGGAAAGTTTTCATTTTTTTTAGAGAAATACTGTGGATTTGGGTTTGTGATTTTGAAATTAGGAGAACAAGAATTTTTCTGGATAGATGAGTATTCTTTCAGAATCTTTCATCAATATATTGTATTTTTAAATAATTTTCTTAAAAGCTGCTATTTTTGGAAAGTTTTCATTTTTTAGAGAAATACTGTGGATTTAGGTTTGTGATTTAGAAATTAGGATAATAAGATTATTTGTGGATTGATGAGTATTTTTCCAGAGTTTTTCATCAATAGGTTGTATTTTAAAATATATATTTTTTAAACTGCTATTTTTGGAAAGTTTTCATTTTTTTTAGAGAAATATTGTGGATTTAGGTATGTGATTTTGAAATTAGGATAGAAAGATTATTTGTGGATAGATGAGTATTCTTTCAGAATTTTTCATCAATATGTTGTATTTTTAAATAATTTTCTTAAAACCTGCTATTTTTAGAAAGTTTTCAATTTTTTGAGAAATAATGTAGATTTGGGTTTGTGATTTAGAAATTAGGATAACAAGAATATTTGAGGATAGATGAGTATTCTTTCAGAATTTTTTATCAATATGTTATATTTTAAATAATTTTCTTAAAAGCTACTATTTTTGGAAAGTTTTCATTTTTTAGAGAAATACTGTGGATTTAGGTTTGTGATTTAGAAATTAGGATAACAAGATTATTTGTGGATAGATGAGTATTTTTCCAGAATTTTTCATCAATAGGTTATATTTTAAAATATATTTTGTAAAAACTACAATTTTTTGAAAGTTTTCATTTTTTTTAGAGAAATACTGTGGATTTGAGTTTGTGATTTTGAAATTAGGATAACAAGTTTATTTGTGGATAGATGAGTATTCTTTAAGAATTTTTCATCAACATGTTGTATTTTTAAATAATTTTCTTAAAAGCTGCTATTTTTGGAAAGTTTTCATTTTTTAGAGAAATACTGTGGATTTAGGTTTGTGATTTAGAAATTAGGATAACAAGATTATTTGTGGATTGATGAGTATTTTTCCAGAGTTTTTCATCAATAGGTTGTATTTTAAAATAATATTTTTTAAAAACTGCTATTTTTGGAAAGTTTTCATTTTTTTTAGAGAAATACTGTGGATTTAGGTATGTGATTTTGAAATTAGGATAGAAAGATTATTTGTGGATAGATGAGTATTCTTTCAGAATTTTTCATCAATATGTTGTATTTTTAAATAATTTTCTTAAAACCTGCTATTTTTGGAAAGTTTTCAATTTTTTTGAGAAATAATGTAGATTTGGGTTTGTGATTTAGAAATTAGGATAACAAGAATATTTGAGGATAGATGAGTATTCTTTCAGAATTTTTCATCAATATGTTATATTTTAAAAATAATTTTCTTAAAACCTTCTATTTTTGGAAAGTTTTCATTTTTTTAAGAGAAATACTGTAGATTTGGGTTTTTGATTTAGAAATTAGGATAACAAGAATATTTGTGGATAGATGAGTATTCTTTCAGAATTTTCATCAATATGTTGTATTTTTAAATAATTTTCTTAAAACCTGCTATTTTTGGAAAGTTTTCATTTTTTTAAGAGAAATACTGTAGATTTGGGTTTGTGATTTCGAAATTAGGATAACAAGAATATTTGTGGATAGACGAGTATTCTTTCAGAATTTTTCATCAATGTTGTATTTTTAAATAATTTTCTTAAAACCTGCTATTTTTGGAAAGTTTTCATTTTTTGAGAAATAATGTAGATTTGGGTTTGTGATTTAGAAATTAGGATAACAAGAATATTTGAGGATAGATGAGTATTCTTTCAGAATTTTTCATCCATATGTTGTATTTTTAAATAATTTTCTTAAAAGCTGCTATTTTTGGAAAGTTTTCATTTTTTAGAGAAATACTGTGGATTTAGGTTTGTGATTTAGAAATTAGGATAACAAGATTATTTGTGGATAGATGAGTATTTTTCTAGAATTTTTCATCAATAGGTTATATTTTAAAATATATTTTGTAAAAAATGCTATTTTTGGAAAGTTTTCATTTTTTTAGAGAAATACTGTGGATTTAGGTTTGTGATTTAGAAATTAGGATAACAAGATTATTTGTGGATAGATGAGTATTTTTCCAGAATTTCTTCAATAGGTTGTATTTTAAATATATTTTTTAAAATTTCTATTTTTGGAAAGTTTTCATTTTTTTTAGAGAAATACTGTGGATTTAGGTATGTGATTTTGAAATTAGGATAGAAAGATTATTTGTGGATAGATGAGTATTCTTTCAGAATTTTTCATCAATATGTTGTATTTTTAAATAATTTTCTTAAAACCTGCTATTTTTGGAAAGTTTTCAATTTTTTGAGAAATAATGTAGATTTGGGTTTGTGATTTAGAAATTAGGATAACAAGAATATTTGAGGATAGATGAGTATTCTTTCAGAATTTTTCATCAATATGTTATATTTTTAAATAATTTTCTTAAAAGCTGCTATTTTTGGAAAGTTTTCATTTTTTTAGAGAAATACTGTGGATTTGGTTTGTGATTTTGAAATTAGGAGAACAAGAATATTTCTGGATAGATGAGTATTCTTTCAGATTTTTCATCAATATGTTGTATTTTTAAATGATTTTCTTAAAAGCTGCTATTTTTGGAAAGTTTTCATTTTTTAGAGAAATACTGTGGATTTAGGTTTGTGATTTAGAAATTAGGATAACAAGATTATTTGTGGATAGATGAGTATTCTTTCAGAATTTTCATCAATATGTTGTATTTTAAATAATTTTCTTAAAACCTGCTATTTTTGGAAAGTTTTCATTTTTTAAGAAATACTGTAGATTTGGGTTTGTGATTTTCGAAATTAGGATAAAAGATATTTGTGGATAGATGAGTATTCTTTCAGAATTTTTCATCAATGTTGTATTTTTAAATAATTTTCTTAAAAACCTGCTATTTTTGGAAAGTTTTCATTTTTTAGAGAAATAATGTAGATTTGGTTTGTGATTTAGAAATTAGGATAACAAGAATATTTGAGGATAGATGAGTATTCTTTCAGAATTTTCATCCATATGTTGTATTTTTAAATAATTTTCTTAAAAGCTGCTATTTTTGGAAAGTTTTCATTTTTTTAGCGAAATACTGTGGATTTAGGTTTGTGATTTAGAAATTAGGATAACAAGATTTTTGTGGATAGATGAGTATTTTTCTAGAATTTTTCATCAATAGGTTATATTTTAAAATATATTTTGTAAAAAAATGCTATTTTTGAAAAGTTTTCATTTTTTAGAGAAATACTGTGGATTTAGGTTTGTGATTTAGAAATTAGGATAACCAGATTATTTGTGGATAGATGAGTATTTTTCCAGAATTTTTCATCAATAGGTTGTATTTTAAAATATATTTTTTAAAAATTTCTATTTTTGGAAAGTTTTCATTTTTTTAGAGAAATACTGTGGATTTAGGTATGTGATTTTGAAATTAGGATAACAAGATTATTTTTGGATAGATGAGTATTCTTTCAGAATTTTTCATCAATATGTTGTATTTTTAAATAATTTTCTTAAAACCTGCTATTTTTGGAAAGTTTTCATTTTTTGAGAAATAATGTGGATTTGGGTTTGTGATTTAGAAATTAGGATAACAAGAATATTTGTGGATAGATGAGTATTCTTTCAGAATTTTTCATCAATATGTTTATTTTTAAAATAATTTCTTAAAAACTGCTATTTTTGGAAAGTTTTCATTTTTTTTAGAGAAATACTGTGGATTGGGTTTGTGATTTGAAATTAGGATAACAAGAATTTTTCTGGATAGATGAGTATTCTTTCAGAATTTTTCATCAATATGTTGTATTTTTAAATAATTTTCTTAAAAGCTGCTATTTTTGGAAAGTTTTCATTTTTTAGAGAAATACTGTGGATTTAGGTTGTGATTTAGAAATTAGGATAACAAGATATTTGTGGATAGATGAGTATTTTTCCAGAGTTTTTCATCAATAGGTTGTATTTTAAAATATATTTTTTTAAAACTGCTATTTTTGGAAAGTTTTCATTTTTTAGAGAAATACTGTGGATTTAGGTATGTGATTTTGAAATTAGGATAGAAAGATTATTTGTGGATAGATGAGTATTCTTTCAGAATTTTTCATCAATATGTTGTATTTTTAAATAAATTTCTTAAAACCTGCTATTTTTGGAAAGTTTTCATTTTTTTAAGAGAAATACTGTAGATTTGGGTTTGTGATTTAGAATTAGGATAACAAGAATATTTGTATAGATGAGTATTCTTTCAGAATTTTTCATCAATATGTTGTATTTTTAAATAATTTTCTTAAAAGCTGCTATTTTTGGAAAGTTTTCATTTTTTAGAGAAATACTGTGGATTTAGGTTTGTGATTTAGAAATTAGGATAACAAGATTATTTGTGGATAGATGAGTATTTTTTCCAATTTTTTCATCAATAGGTTGTATTTTAAAATATATTTTTAAAAATTGCTATTTTTGGAAAGTTTTCATTTTTTTAGAGAAATATTGTGGATTTAGGTTGTGATTTTGAAATTAGGATAGAAAGAATATTTGTGGATAGATGAGTATTCTTTCAGAATTTTTCATCAATATGTTGTATTTTTAAATAATTTTCTTAAAACCTGCTATTTTTGGAAAGTTTTCATTTTTTGAGAAATAATGTAGATTTGGGTTTGTGATTTAGAAATTAGGATAACAAGAATATTTGAGGATAGATGAGTATTCTTTCAGAATTTTTCATCAATATGTTATATTTTAAATAATTTTCTTAAAAGCTGCTATTTTTGGAAAGTTTTCATTTTTTAGAGAAATACTGTGGATTTAGGTTTGTGATTTAGAAATTAGGATAACAAGATTATTTGTGGATAGATGAGTATTTTTTCAGAATTTTTCATCAATAGGTTATATTTTAAAATATATTTTGTAAAAACTGCAATTTTTGGAAAGTTTTCATTTTTTTTAGAGAAATACTGTGGATTTGAGTTTGTGATTTTGAAATTAGGATAACAAGTTTATTTGTGGATAGATGAGTATTCTTTAAGAATTTTTCATCAACATGTTGTATTTTTAAATAATTTTCTTAAAAGCTGCTATTTTTGGAAAGTTTTCATTTTTTAGAGAAATACTGTGGATTTAGGTTTGTGATTTAGAAATTAGGATAACAAGATTATTTGTGGATTGATGAGTATTTTTCCAGAGTTTTTCATCAATAGGTTGTATTTTAAAATATATTTTTTAAAAACTGCTATTTTTGGAAAGTTTTCATTTTTTTAGAGAAATACTGTGGATTTAGGTATGTGATTTTGAAATTAGGATAGAAAGATTATTTGTGGATAGATGAGTATTCTTTCAGAATTTTTCATCAATATGTTGTATTTTTAAATAATTTTCTTAAAACCTGCTATTTTTGGAAAGTTTTCAATTTTTTGAGAAATAATGTAGATTTGGGTTTGTGATTTAGAAATTAGGATAACAAGAATATTTGAGGATAGATGAGTATTCTTTCAGAATTTTTCATCAATTTGTTATAAATATTTTAAAAACTAATATTTCTTAAAACTTCTATTTTTGGAAAAATTTGTTTCATTTTTTTTTGAGAAATACTTAGAGATTTGGGGTTTATTGATTAAGAAATTAGGATAAACAAGAATATTTGTGGATAGATATTATCTTTTTCAGAAATTTTCATCATAAGTATTGTTATGATTTTTAATAATTTTCTAAAAACCTGCTATTTTTTGGAAAGTTTTCATTTTTTTAGAGAAAATACTGTAGATTTAGTTGTTTTTTGTGATTTAGAAATTAGGATAAAAAGAATATTTGTGGATAGATGAGAGTATTCTTTCAGAATTTTTCATCAATGTTGTATTTTTAAATAATTTTCTTAAAACCTGCTATTTTTGGAAAGTTTTCATTTTTTGAGAAATAATGTAGATTTGGGTTTGTGATTTAGAAATTAGGATAACAAGAATATTTGAGGATAGATGAGTATTCTTTCAGAATTTTTCATCAATATGTTGTATTTTTAAATAATTTTCTTAAAAGCTGCTATTTTTGGAAAGTTTTCATTTTTTAGAGAAATACTGTGGATTTAGGTTTGTGATTTAGAAATTAGGATAACAAGATTATTTGTGGATAGATGAGTATTTTTCTAGAATTTTTCATCAATAGGTTATATTTTAAAATATATTTTGTAAAAAATGCTATTTTTGGAAAGTTTTCATTTTTTTAGAGAAATACTGTGGATTTGGGTTTGTGATTTTGAAATTAGGAGAACAAGAATTTTTCTGGATAGATGAGTATTCTTTCAGAATTTTTCATCAATGTATTTTTAAATAATTTTCTTAAACCTGCTATTTTTGGAAAGTTTTCATTTTTTAGAATATATGTAGATTTGGGTTTGTGATTTAGAAATTAGGATAACAAGAATATTTGTGGATAGATGAGTATTCTTTCAGAATTTTTCATCAATATGTTGTATTTTTAAATAATTTCTTAAAAAGCTGCTATTTTTGGAAAGTTTTCATTTTTTTAGAGAAATACTGTGGATTTGGGTTTGTGATTTTGAAATTAGGATAACAAGAATTTTTCTGGATAGATGAGTATTCTTTCAGAATTTTTCATCAATATGTTGTATTTTTAAATAATTTTCTTAAAAGCTGCTATTTTTGGAAAGTTTTCATTTTTTGAGAAATACTGTGGATTTGGGTTTGTGATTTAGAAATTAGGATAACAAGATTATTTGGGATAGATGAGTATTTTTCAGAATTTTTCATCAATAGTTTGTATTTTAAAATAATTTTTTTAAAAACTGCTATTTTGGAAAGTTTTCATTTTTTTAGAGAAATACTGTGGATTTAGGTTTGTGATTTAGAAATTAGGATAAAGATTATTTGTGGATAGATGAGTATTCTTTCAGAATTTTTCATCAATATGTTGTATTTTAAAATAATTTTCTTAAACTGCTATTTTTGGAAAGTTTTCATTTTTTGAGAAATATGTGGATTTGGGTTTGTGATTTAGAAATTAGGATAACAAGATATTTGTGGATAGATGAGTATTCTTTCAGAATTTTTCATCAATATGTTGTATTTTTAAATAATTTTCTTAAAACCTGCTATTTTTGGAAAGTTTTCATTTTTTAGAGAAATACTGTAGATTTGGGTTTGTGATTTTAGAAATTAGGATAACAAGAATATTTGTGGATAGATGAGTATTCTTTCAGAATTTTTCATCAATATGTTGTATATTTTTAATAATTTTCTTAAAAGCTGCTATTTTTGGAAAGTTTTCATTTTTTAGAGAAATACTGTGGATTTAGGTTTGTGATTTAGAAATTAGGATAACAAGATTATTTGTGGATAGATGAGTATTTTTCCAGAATTTTTCATCAATAGGTTATATTTTAAAATATATTTTGTAAAAACTGCTATTTTTGAAAGTTTTCATTTTTTTAGAGAAATACTGTGGATTTGAGTTTGTGATTTTGAAATTAGGATAACAAGTTTATTTGTGGATAGATGAGTATTCTTTAAGAATTTTTCATCAATATGTTGTATTTTTAAATAATTTTCTTAAAAGCTGCTATTTTTGGAAAGTTTTCATTTTTTAGAGAAATACTGTGGATTTAGGTTTGTGATTTAGAAATTAGGATAACAAGATTATTTGTGGATAGATGAGTATTTTTTCAGAATTTTTCATCAATAGGTTGTATTTTAAAATAATTTTTTTAAACTGCTATTTTTGGAAAGTTTTCATTTTTTTTAGAGAAATACTGTGGATTTAGGTATGTGATTTTGAAATTAGGATAAAAGATTATTTGTGGATAGATGAGTATTCTTTCAGAATTTTTCATCAATATGTTGTATTTTTAAATAATTTTCTTAAAACCTGCTATTTTTGGAAAGTTTTCATTTTTTAGAGAATACTGTAGATTTGGTTTGTGATTTAGAAATTAGGATAACAAGAATATTTGTGGATAGATGAGTATTCTTTCAGAATTTTTCATCAATATGTTATTTTTTAAATAATTTTCTTAAAACCTGCTATTTTTGGAAAGTTTTCATTTTTTGAGAAATAATGTAGATTTGGGTTTGTGATTTAGAAATTAGGATAACAAGAATATTTGTGGATAGATGAGTATTCTTTCAGAATTTTTCATCAATATGTTGTATTTTTAAATAATTTTCTAAAATGCTGCTATTTTTGGAAAGTTTTCATTTTTTAGAGAAATACTGTGGATTAGGTTTGTGATTTAGAAATTAGGATAACAATTATTTGTGGATAGATGAGTATTTTTCTAGAATTTTTCATCAATAGGTTATATTTTAAAATATATTTTGTAAAAAATGCTATTTTTGGAAAGTTTTCATTTTTTTTAGAGAAATACTGTGGATTTGGGTTTGTGATTTTGAAATTAGGAGAACAAGAATTTTTCTGGATAGATGAGTATTCTTTCAGAATTTTTCATCAATATGTTGTATTTTTAAATAATTTTCTTAAAAGCTGCTATTTTTGGAAAGTTTTCATTTTTTGAGAAATACTGTGGATTTAGGTTTGTGATTTAGAAATTAGGATAACAAGATTATTTGTGGATTGATGAGTATTTTTTCAGAGATTTTCATCAATAGGTTGTATTTTAAAATATATTTTTTAAAAACTGCAATTTTTGGAAAGTTTTCATTTTTTTTAGAGAAATACTGTGGATTTAGGTTTGTGATTTTGAAATTAGGATAAAAGATTATTTGTGGATAGATGAGTATTCTTTCAGAATTTTTCATCAATATGTTGTATTTTTAAATAATTTTCTTAAAACTGCTATTTTTGGAAAGTTTTCATTTTTTTTAGAGAATACTGTGGATTTGGTTTGTGATTTGAAATTAGGATAACAAGAATATTTTTGGATAGATGAGTATTCTTTCAGAATTTTTCATCAATAGTTGTATTTATAAATAATTTTCTTAAAAGCTGCTATTTTTGGAAAGTTTTCATTTTTTTAGAGAAATAATGTGGATTTGGTTTGTGATTTAGAAATTAGGATAACAAGAATATTTGTGGATAGATGAGTATTCTTTCAGAATTTTTCATCAATAGTTGTATTTTTAAATAATTTTCTTAAACTGCTATTTTTGGAAAGTTTTCATTTTTTAGAGAAATACTGTGGATTTAGGTTTGTGATTTAGAAATTAGGATAACAAGATTATTTGTGGATAGATGAGTATTTTTCTAGAATTTTTCATCAATAGTATATTTTAAAATATATTTTTTAAAAACTGCTTTTTGGAAAGTTTTCATTTTTTTAGAGAAATACTGTGGATTTGGGTTGTGATTTTGAAATTAGGAGAACAAGAATTTTTGTGGATAGATGAGTATTCTTTCAGAATTTTCATCAATATGTTGTATTTTAAATAATTTTCTTAAAAGCTGCTATTTTTGGAAAGTTTTCATTTTTTTAGAAATATGTGGATTTAGGTTTGTGATTTAGAAATTAGGATAACAAAATTATTTGTGGATAGATGAGTATTTTTCAGAATTTTTCATCAATAGGTTGTATTTTTAAAATATTTTTCTAAAAATGCTATTTTTGGAAAGTTTTCATTTTTTTTGAGAAATACTGTGATTTGGGTTTGTGATTTAGAAATTAGGATAACAAGAATATTTGTGGATAGATGAGTATTCTTTCAGAATTTTTCATCAATATGTTATATTTTAAAAATAATTTTCTTAAAACCTTCTATTTTTGGAAAGTTTTCATTTTTTTAAGAGAAATACTGTAGATTTGGGTTTTTGATTTAGAAATTAGGATAACAAGAATATTTGTGGATAGATGAGTATTCTTTCAGAATTTTTCATCAATATGTTGTATTTTTAAATAATTTTCTTAAAACCTGCTATTTTTGGAAAGTTTTCATTTTTTTAAGAGAAATACTGTAGATTTGGGTTTGTGATTTCGAAATTAGGATAACAAGAATATTTGTGGATAGACGAGTATTCTTTCAGAATTTTTCATCAATGTTGTATTTTTAAAAAATTTTCTTAAACCTGCTATTTTTGGAAAGTTTTCATTTTTTGAGAAATAATGTGATTTGGGTTTGTGATTTAGAAATTAGGATAACAAGAATATTTGAGGATAGATGAGTATTCTTTCAGAATTTCATCAATATTTGTATTTTTAAATAATTTTCTTTAAAAGCTGCTATTTTTGGAAAGTTTTCTTTTTTAGAGAAATACTTTTGATTTTTAGGTATAAAGTTATGGTATTGTGGATTTAGGTTTGTGATTTAGAAATTAGGATAACAAGATTATTTGTGGATAGATGAGTATTTTTCCAGAATTTTTCATCAATAGGTTGTATTTTAAAATATATTTTTAAAAAATTTCTATTTTTGGAAAGTTTTCATTTTTTTAGAGAAATACTGTGGATTTGGTTTGTGATTTTGAAATTAGGATAACAAGATTATTTGTGGATAGATGAGTATTCTTTCAAGAATTTTTCATCAATATGTTGTATTTTATAAATAATTTTCTTAAAACCTGCTATTTTTGGAAAGTTTTCATTTTTTAGAGAAATACTGTGGATTTAGGTTTGTGATTTAGAAATAGGATAACAAGAATATTTTTGGATAGATGAGTATTCTTTCAGAATTTTTCATCAATATGTTGTATTTTAAATATTTTCTTAAAACCTGCTATTTTTGGAAAGTTTTCATTTTTTTGAGAGAATAATGTAGATTTGGGTTTGTGATTTAGAAATTAGGATAACAAGAATATTTGAGGATAGATGAGTATTCTTTCAGAATTTTTCATCAATATGTTGTATTTTTAAATAATTTTTTATAAAAGCTGCTATTTTTGGAAAGTTTTCATTTTTTAGAGAAATACTGTGGATTTAGGTTTGTGATTTAGAAATTAGGATAAAAGATTATTTGTGGATAGATGAGTATTTTTAGAATTTTTTCATCAATAGGTTATATTTTAAAATATATTTTGTAAAAACTGCTATTTTTGGAAAGTTTTCATTTTTTTAGAGAAATACTGTGGATTTGGGTTTGTGATTTTGAAATTAGGAGAACAAGAATTTTTCTGGATAGATGAGTATTCTTTCAGAATTTTTCATCAATATGTTGTATTTTTAAATAATTTTCTTAAAAGCTGCTATTTTTGGAAAGTTTTCATTTTTTAGAGAAATACTGTGGATTTAGGTTTGTGATTTAGAAATTAGGATAACAAGATTATTTGTGGATTGATGAGTATTTTTCCAGAGTTTTTCATCAATAGGTTGTATTTTAAAATATATATTTTTTAAACTGCTATTTTTGGAAAGTTTTCATTTTTTTAGAGAAATACTGTGGATTTAGTTTGTGATTTGAAATTAGGATAGAAGATTATTTGTGGATAGATGAGTATTCTTTCAGAATTTTTCATCAATATGTTGTATTTTTAAATAATTTTCTTAAAACCTGCTATTTTGGAAAGTTTTCAATTTTTTGAGAAATAATGTAGATTTGGGTTTGTGATTTAGAAATTAGGATAACAAGAATATTTGAGGATAGATGAGTATTCTTTCAGAATTTTTCATCAATATGTTGTATTTTTAAATAATTTTCTTAAAAGCTGCTATTTTTGGAAAGTTTTCATTTTTTAGAGAATACTGTGGATTTAGGTTGTGATTTAGAAATTAGGATAACAAGATTATTTGTGGATAGATGAGTATTTTTTCAGAATTTTTCATCAATAGGTTATATTTTAAAATATATTTTGTAAAAACTGCTATTTTTGGAAAGTTTTCATTTTTTTTAGAGAAATACTGTGGATTTGGGTTTGTGATTTTGAAATTAAGATAACAAGTTTATTTGTGGATAGATGAGTATTCTTTAAGAATTTTTCATCAATATGTTGTATTTTTAAATAATTTTCTTAAAAGCTGCTATTTTTGGAAAGTTTTCATTTTTTAGAGAAATACTGTGGATTTAGGTTTGTGATTTAGAAATTAGGATAACAAGATTATTTGTGGATAGATGAGTATTTTTCCAGAATTTTTCATCAATAGTTGTATTTTAAATATATTTTGTTTAAAAACTGCTATTTTTGGAAAGTTTTCAATTTTTTTAAGAAAAACTGTGGATTTGGGTTTGTGATTTTGAAATTAGGATAAAAGATTATTTTGGATAGATGAGTATTCTTTCAGAATTTTTTCATCAATATGTTGTATTTTTTAAATAATTCTTAAAACCTGCTATTTTTGGAAAGTTTTCATTTTTTATGAGAAATATGTGGATTTGGGTTTGTGATTTAGAAATTAGGATAACAAGAATATTTGTGGATAGATGAGTATTCTTTCAGAATTTTTCATCAATATGTTGTATTTTTAAAATATATTTCTTAAAAACCTGCTATTTTTGGAAAGTTTTCATTTTTTAGAGAAATACTGTAGATTTGGGTTTTTGATTTAGAAATAAGATTAACAAGAATATTTGTGGATAGATGAGTATTTCTTCAGAATATTA